>NW_006400001.1:904371-910729 GCF_000299155.1 Elephantulus edwardii
GCCCTTCCCAATTTTGAACCATACAGTGTTCCCTTGCTGTGTTCTGATGACTGCCTCCTGGTCCAGGTATAGGTTTCGCATTAGAACGATCAAGTGTTCTGGGATTCCCATTCTTCTCAGAGTCAGCCTTGGAAATCTTATGGGGACACTCTGACCTCTCCTATTGGGTAACACTGAGTCAGAATCGGCAAGATGGCAAAAGGTTTCACTGGTGATTAAATCTTTGACACGCCCACAGTTGTATGGCTTCATTAGCACAACAAAAACTCTGTTCCCCAGGAAGATTACCCCTAACAGCAGCTAGCTTTTGCGGAGCACATTTCTTTTTTTTTAAAAATTAATCTCTGAGGGTTCAGAGCCAAAGCTCATGGCTGCTGAGTTAATTCTAACTCCTAGAACCCTACAGGCAGAGTAGAGAACCTCAAAGCAAGGCTTTCGTTCTTTGCAGAAACCTACTACCACACCCGTCCCCCTCTGCGTGCTTGCTTGGTTCCATCCACTAGTCTTTGTACTTTAATTACTGCACCGCCAAGGCTCTTGTAGGTGCCACTGAGTCAGCTTCCACTCACAGGGACTCTGTGAGCCGATGGAGAACACAGTGAACTCCTTGTCAGTCCTGCACTGATGTAGAGTCTCTGCAGGGCTTACCCCATTGTTGCCATCTCTGCAGGGCTTACCCCATTGTTGACGTCTCTGCATCAACCCATTTCATTGGAGGTCTTCCCATCTGTCACTGACCCTCTCCTTTCGCAAGTCTGATGGTCTTCTCCTGGGACGGGCCCCTCCTCATAACACACCCAGAACATCTAAGACCACGTCTCCCCACTGCTTCCACAGATAGAGGGGTTAGGTTTTCAACAGATGTTAATGGGGGCACGTTGCTACCCTTAATAGCAGCAAGCTTTTGCTGAGCACTTTTTAAAAAATTAATTTTAAAGTAAGTTTACAGAGACTTAGGGTTTCCAGTCATCCACTGTTGCATTTTTCTCCCTGCCTACCCTCTACCCACCAATTCACTCTTCTCCTTGAAAAGTAAAATTAAAACTCTTTCATTATTATGCAATCCCTCCCCCCAAGTTCCCTCCACTGTGCAGCCTTCATTCTGGACTCCTGTCATGACAATGATACCCAATTATATATCCCTTTTAAACAGTTCTCTCAGTCATCTGTTTCAATGCTGTATATACATCCTTCCTCCCCTCCTTCTCTGACTTCCCTCAACCCTAACGTCAGTCCTGTTTTACAACAGTGGCCCTATGCAATATTTGTCCTTTTGTGACTGAGATATTTCGCTCAGCATAATGTCCTCCAGGGTCATCCATTTTGCATAATATTTCATGAGTTCCTTGTTTTCAGTGCTGCATCGTATTTCATTTTGTGAATATACCAGAGTTTCTCTATCCATTCATTTGTTGATGGGCACTTGGGTTTTTTCCAGCTCTTTGCTATTGCAGACAAAGCTGCAATAAACATGGATGTGCAAGCCGAGCATTTTTGTATGTTCCAGGTGCCGTGCTAAGTATTGCAGAACCATCTAGGCTCTTCTCTTATAGGATTTAGTTCTGAAATCAGTGTTTACTTGTCTACAACCCAAATCCTTCTCACTGGGTTGAAGGTCATGTGCACATTTCCGATCAGGACTCCCTCACTCTTCCTCTCGTGTGTTCACGTTCTCAGTCATTCTCTCGGTGCTGGCTGGCTGAAACCAATTCTTAAGTGACCCTCCAGTGGGTTTTCTGAATCTATACATTAAGATAGTAATCACCCATCTTTTTTCCCCAAGAACCACTGCTGGGTTTGTAACACCAACAAGGCATAGCCTTTGGGTTAACAGCCAGCACCCCATGGACACCAGCAGTGCTCTAAACTCTGTTCTGTATCAACCTAAACAGTTGAGTTTTGCATAAGCATGTCAGCACTCACTCCTTCACTTCACCGTCACTTGAGGGGTGGTAGAATCCCTGTTAAAAGTCTTTCTCTCTCCTCCTCTATTTTTCTTCCTCCACATTTTTTTTTTTTTGGCCAGCACATGCCAAACCCTGGAGGATAGATAGGAACTGCCTGATGGGGTTTCAGAGAATATTTTCTTTACAGGAGTGGATGACTCACCTCATCTTTCTCTGGTGCAGTGACTGGTGGATTCCACTTGCTGATCTTTTGTTTTGTGGTCCAATGTTTAATCCTCTGTGCCACCAAGGCCCCGGAACACAGAGCCATGCTTTTGAGTTCCCTTGAGCTAAATGCTAGAGTCCTGGTGGTGCTGCAGGTAAGCACTTAATTGATAATGAGAGAAGCTGGTGGTTCAGATCCACCCTGCATCTCTATGGGAATAAGAGCCAGTGGTCTGTTTCCCTAAAGATTATAGCCTAGAAAACCCTCCAGGATTATTATGCCTCATCACAGGGGTCACGATGAGTTGGAGTGAACTCACAGTGCCAGACCACAATGAAAGGTTCATATCCACCACCTGCCACCCACCTGCCAGTGCGTCCTGCAGTGGTGGCTAGAATGTGACTGTGACGCGGGATGTGATGCTCTCAGTATTTTGAATACCAGCAGGCTCACCCATGGTAAGCGGGTTTCAGTGAGGCTGAGACAAGGAAGAAGGGTCTAAAAAAATACTGAAAGCTCAACGGATCATAGAATGTTGTCTAGACTGCTGTTGGTCATCTCATCATTTTTGGATATGCCATTAGGAAGGTTCGGTTGCTGGAGAAAGGCATCGTGTTTGGTAGAGAGTTAACCAACGTGAAGCAGACCCTCAGCGAGGTGGAAGGATACACTAGTCACGATAGACTCAGCCGTGCCAATGACCTTAACAATGACTCAGGCCCAGCCAGTGTTTCTTTTGTAGGGGGGGTCACCTCACCATTCGTTAGGCCAATAAGATGGATTGACACAGTGAGTGACTGTAACAGTGGTCTCCAGGGTGGCAGAGTCAATGAGGACAGCACAGGATAGGGCATGTTTCAGATCTGATGTCCTCATAGGGTCACTCTGAGTTGTACTCTACTCAGTGGCATCTAACAACAACAGCAACAATACCACCTCACCAGGAGTTGAAGCCAATACCACAACAGCTGATGGCTATAGCGGTTCATTTGTCACCACTCATGTCACAACAATACTTGTCACCACTCCAGCCTCTGTGATGTCAAACTTCCAGCAGCTGTCTGAGGAAGCTGTGTGAGACTGTTGTATCCTTGCAGAGGGGAAACTGAGGCCAGATACTTGCAAACAGACACTCAGGGTCACACAGCCCAGAGACTGAAGCTAAGAGGTGAACCCCAGGGCTGGGAACTCTGGGACCATCAGCTACCACCTGGGAAAGCAGGTGGAACTCCCTGTCACACCACCTCCCTGCATTGAGGGCTCGATCCCCTTCAGCTCAGACCCAGCCGCTGCCAACTTGGGCCTCACATTTTTAAAAGTAAGCGTTTAGTAGTCCAGCCATGAGGTTCTGTCACCAACACTGTATGCACATTAAACACCAAATGATTGTTAACATATTTATTGAAGCTTAACAGGCCTTCTGTATATAAAAGATGATGCTCTTAGATGGCTGTCAGACCTCAATAAACATGTTTAATAATTAATCTGCATTAAGCAAACATAATTGTGTGATTCTAAATTAAGTGTGCGGTGGAGCGTACTGTGAATAGAAAACAACAGTGATATTTTCTTACTTAAAGTTCAGGCTTGTTAGTCTGGGTTTCACGTTTCAAGGAAGAGTGTCCTGTTTCAAAGGTAGGTTCTAGATTCTTACCTAGAAAGCTCAGAACTTCCTGTTCCTAAACTTAATGCCATGAAAGCTCAGAACTTCCTGTGCCCAAGCCCCATGCATGGTGAGGCTTCATCTCTTATACTTTGAGCCTGGTATCAGGAGGGCTGGACCCTGGAGAAGGGCATCATGCTTGGAAAAGTAGAGGGTCAGTGAGAAGGTTGGAAAACTCTCTGTGAGATGGACTGACATAGTGACTGCAGCAATGGCCTTGAGCTTGGTGGAGGTGGTGAGCGTAGTGTTGAAGCACACAGGCTTTCGTTCTAGTACTCGGGAGCACTGGGAGTCAAAACTAACTCTAGAGCACCTCATAACAATGCTGCTTATTTGGTTTCTGTCTGTTGGGCTTTCTGAAGCTCAGCATGAAGAATTGCATTGTCCTCCAGCGAGTCTCTGAGACTGTAAATCACATGGGAGGAGACTGCCCATCCTTCTCCCTCTGAGCCCTTCGTGCATTTAAACTGTGGAGAGGGACAGCCATTGAGCTAGCAGTGCAACATGCTGCGGACTTTGCCTCCAGAACACCCCAGAGTAGACAGAAAGAAAATATTTGTTACATTATTGTGTTGTTAAGTGCCATCGAGTCAGAGGCGACTCATAGCAACCCTATGAAGGAAAGACCTGGACACCTGTATAACTTTCCTCTTTTCTCCAGGTTCATAGGATTTCCAGAGGCAAGCTATTACAGAAGTAGATGCCACTCCTGCCTCCAAGCTGGTTTTAACTGGGGAGCTCTACCAAACACTGTCCACCATGGATAACCATTATCACACTTGACACATCAGTGTCACTGTGTTACTTTCAATATTTTCTAAATGAGAGCTCAGAAGAGATGTCATTTTTTAAAAGTCTTTTTTTTACATATTTTTCTAAATTCATCACTGCAATTTGCTGTTTCTTCTTCTGCAGCAAGTGCTTCAAATTCTCCTCATTTTCAGCAAGCAAGACTGTGTCATGTGTATTACAGAGGTTACTGATGAGTCTTGAAGTGCTTGCTGCAGACGATCAAAGAATACAGCCTTCAATATGGATTGCATTTCAACGTGAAGAAGACAAAAATTCTCACCATTGGACTGATAGGCAATAACATGATGGAGGGAGAAAAGATTGAAATTGTCAGTGATTTTTGTCATACTGAGATCCACAATCAATTTCGTGAGCACCAGCAATCAAGAAATCAAAAGACATGTTGCAATGGGAAAGTCTGATGTCAGTGACCTCTCCCAAGCACTGAAGGAGCAATGATGTCAGTTTAAAATATAAGGTTGGGGGGGACCCACTATTGGGAGCCAGGGGGAAAGGTGTGCTTGACTCAGGCCATGGTCTTTTCAGTCACTTGCTGTGCATCTGAGAACAGGAAAATGAGTAAGAAAGACAGAGAATTGATGCCTTTGAGTTTGGTGTTGGAGAAGAGTACTGAACATCCCATGGACTGACAAAAGCACAAATAGATATGTCCTGGAGAAGGTGCATCCAGAATGTTCCTGGGAGGCAAATGTGGTAAAGCTTTGTCTCACATTCTAGGAGAGGATATTCCTTGGATATAATGCTTGGAAAGGGTGGAAGGACACGAAAGAGAGGAAGACTCTCAACCAGATGGATTTACGTGATGAATGCTGCAATGCGATCAAGTGTGTCAGAGATTGTGAAGATGGCACAGGATAGGACAGGGTTCAGATCTGTTGTACGTAAGTAAGGTTGAGATGGTTCATACTTGACTCAACAACATCTAACAACAATTTATTATTTCAATTCATGCGGGGGACCAGGAGTGACATTCACTTCTTAAACTAGATGCCTCTGGAAACTCTATAAACTCTCTTATAAATGTATGGGAATGATGTTAATTATTGAACAGAATTCAGGTCTTTTGTGCAAAGCTTACTCTCAGACATATTCGACTTAGCAACACTTAACCACTGTTAAATGAGACTAGTGCTGTTTTATATCTGGAGGAACATTCTTTCACTTTGCACATCACTCTTTGTCAATGGGCTATATGAAGTTAAGCTGGGTTTGTTCTGATGCTGAACCTTGTGCCATTGGGGCATCAAATACCAGAATGGTTTCCTATTGTGGACAGTGTTTGGTGGAGCTTCCAGTTGTAAAACAGGTTTGGAAGCAGGAGTGGCATCAACTTCCTAAACCACATGACTCTGGAAACTCTGTGAACTTGGAGAAACAACAATGGCTATGGAAAGGCATTAGATCTTTTGTTCATAGAGCTGCTATGAGTCGACCTTGACTAATGGCAGTCAACAACAACAATAGAGTGTCCATCTTTCTCCTGTGGAGCAGCTGGTGGAATCAAACCTTGTACTTTTGTATTAAGAGGACAATTCCTTACAACCCACGAGAGAGCTCCTATTGTTGTTGTTGTTGTTATGTGCCGTCGAGTCTTTTCCGACTCATAGCGACCGTATGCACAACAGCCCTAAACCCTGCTCTATCCTGCGCCAACCACACCGCCTCTGACACACCCATCCTGATTACCCCAGTCACCGAATCAATCCATCTCATTGAGGTTCTTCCCCTCCTGCGCTGTCCCTCCACCCTCCCAAGCATGATGTCCCTCTC
>NW_006400001.1:913044-919705 GCF_000299155.1 Elephantulus edwardii
GTACAACATCGTGAGTGACAGGATCATATCCATACGCTTACAAGGAAGTCCACTAAATACCACTATCATTCAGATATATGCACCAACAACCAGAGCCAAAGAAGAAGAGCTCCTATTATTATTATTAGTAGTAGTAGTAATAATAATTTGCTGAGTACAACTCATGTTGTTGTTATTAGGTGCTGTTGAGTCAAGTATGACTCATAGTGACCTTATGAACAAAAGATCGAACCTTGTCCTATCCTGTGCCATCCTCACACTTCCTGACACACAAGAGCAGCAGTCATCATATCAGTCCATCTAGTTGAGGGTCTTCCTCTTCTTTGCTGACCCTCCAACCTTCCCAGAATCATGTCCTTCTCCAAGGAATAGCCCCTCCTGCCAACATCCAAAGTATGTAAGGTGAAGCCTCATCATTCCTGCCTCCAAAGAATATTTCAGTTGCACCCTCTTCAAGACATATCTGTTCAGTCTCTTGGCCATCCATAGGATATTCAGTGCTTTTCTCCAACACCGCAGCTCAAAGGCATAATTTCTTTTTCTGTCATCCTTATGTATTGTCCAGCTCTAAGATGCATAGCAAGTAATTAGAAAGACCATGGTCTGAATCAGACACACCTTAGTCCTCAAACTGATATCATTACTCCTCAATAATTTGGAGAAATCCTTAACTCCATATTTTCCAGTGCAATATGTCTCCTTATTTCCTGACTGCTGGTACCAACAGTGTTAATTGTGGATCCAAGCAAGAGGAAGCTATTGACAGTTTCAATCTCCTCTCCATCTAACATAATTCTGCCTATTGATCCAATGGCAATAATATCAGTTTTCTTGCTATTGAAATGCAGTCCATACTTAGGGCTGCATTCCTTGATCTTCTGCAACAAGAGCTTCAAGTCTACCTCACTTTCAGCATGGTGACCCTATAAACAATAGATCCGAACCTTATCCTCTCCTATGCCAACTTCACAATCTCTCACACACTCAAGCTCAGTCATAGTGCCAATTCTACTTGATTGAGAGTTTTCTTCTCCTTGTCCATTCCTCTTTTCCAAAGACTAGGCTCTCCTATGATGGTACAAATTGTGAGAGGCAAAGCTTGGCTATATTTGCTTTGAAAGAGCAATCTGGCTTCACCTTCTTCCAGAAATATTTGTTCTTCTGGCAGTCCATGAAATATTCAGTAATCTCCAACATCACAGCTCAAGGCATCAGTTTTTCTTCTGTCATCCTTAATCTTTTTCTAGCTCTCAGATGCATAGCTAGTGGTCTGGATCAGGCACACCATAGTCCTCAAACTATCATTATTTGTTCCTCAGTAATTTGGAAAGGTCCCTGACTGCAGACTTTCCTGATCTCCTGACTGCTGATCATAGGTTTATTTATTTTGGATGTAAGTAAGATAAAGGGAGCTCTGGTGGCCCAGTGGCAAGAAGTTGTGCTGCAATTCTGAAGGCATGCAGTTTAAAGCCACCAGCTTCTCTGTGGGAGATGGATAGGCATTTTCCTCCCATGTGATTAACTGCCTCAGAAAACCCTCCAGAGGGTCAGCTATGAGTCAGTTCCAGCTCCACAGTACACAATACAACAACAAGTAAGATGAAGTGATTGACAGTTCCAGTCTTTATTTTTTCTATCATGATGTTGTATGTTGATCCAATGGTGAGAATTTTCCACCCAGGGTGGCTATGAGGGTGGCCAGAGAGCGTGGTGCTATGTATGTGGGTGTTGTATTGAGGCGGTCTCTGGAGAAAGGCGACTCTGCCTCCAGGAGCCAGGGAAGCCACACTTGGCCTTGTGTTGAAGACAGCAGCAGCTTCAAGCCCAAAAGTCTTTCATTGTTTTTGTTCAGACATTCCTCTAGGTCATATAGCCCTGGTGTACAAGTTGCTGTCCCGCGACCACTTGTGGTTGCTGTGAGGCTGAACACTGTGACACGGATGTGTCAAATGCATTAATGGTTGGCTACCCAATGTGGACAGAGAGTGGGGTGGAGCTCCCCGATTAAGATTAAAACAAGCGTGGAAGGAGGAGTGGCATCCACTTCCATAATAACTTGCCTCCATAAACCCTATGAACCTGAAGAGAGAGGATGAAAGGCACCCAAGCGTCGAGGACTCTCCTTCATAGGGTCGCTATGAGTCGCCTGTGACTCGACGGCACTTAACAACAACAACAACAATTCATATCAAAGCTATAATCTTTGATCTTCTGCAACAAGTGCTTCAAGTACTCCTTACTTTCAGTAAGCAAGGTTGTATCATCTTTCTGAATAATGAAGGCTATTGAGGAGTCTTCCTCCAATCCTGACACCACATTCCTCTTTATAGAGTCCAGCTTCTCGAATAATTTTCTCAGCATACAAATTGAATAGGTATGAAGAAAAAATACAACCCTGACGCACTCCCTTCTCAAATTTAAACCATGTAGTGTTCCCTTGCCCTGTTTACACAATAGCTTCTTGGTATAGGTATAGGTTTTGCATGGGTACAGTTAAGTGTTTTGGGATTCTTATTTTCACTGTTAGTTATAACTAGTTATGAGCCACACAGTCAAATGCCTTTACACAGTCAATAAAGCACAAATAGACATTCTTTGGGTCTCATTCTGCTGTCAACCAGGATCCAACTGACACTGAAAATAATATTTCTGTTGAGAGATAATAATATCTCTGGTTAAGAGCTCCCTTTAGAAAAAAAAATTTAAAAGAAGAGCTCCCTTTAGATAATGAATAAGTAAAACCAAAGAATTAATGACTTAAAACTGTGTTGTTTGTGAATAGTTTTGAATAGACAATGGATTGCCAAAACAAAAAGCTACTCTGTCTTGCTAGAAATCCAGCCAGGGTGCTCCTTTGAAGCCAGGAAGGCGAGACCTCATGTCACATACTTTGAATTTATCAGAAAGAGCCAGTCTTTGGAGAAGGACATTATGCTTTGGCAAATTATAGGGTTAATAAAAGAGAGGAAGACCTTCAAGGAGATGGGTTGAATTAGTGACTGAAACAATGGGTTTGAGCATTGCAGATTGTGAGGATGGGGCAGAATCTGTACGTATTCCATTCTTCTTGTGCAGGATTGCTATGAGATGGAGATGGAGCAGACTCCATGACACTTAATGTAATGTTAGCTTAAATGTTGGCTTTTTTAGCCATTCAATTAGTCCTTTCTGGTCTCCAGCTTCCTTAACTGCAGACATATGATCTTGCAGATCAGTATGGTCATGGCAATTCACCAACAGCTATAGGACTAGGTTAAGAGAAAGAGTGCTTCCCACACTGAGCAGCAAGACGTGAGACAAGCAAGGCTTGTGGCAGTAAGACCCTGGTGATAGTGAGACTCTGGTGATGTTGAGACTGTGGCATTGCTGTGGAAAAACTGTGACAAGGTGTGAGCAGAGGCTTCTTGCATTTGTGCTAGCCACAGTTGGATTTTGCTGTCCTTGATTAAAGGAGAAGCTGGCTCATAATTGCTCTCTGATGAAAACCTTACTGGATAATTTGGATTTGACTGTTGAACTGAAACCAGAGCTTGGACTAATTGAGGAGAGTTACCTTGGAACTGTTGGATAAAGTCTTTACTTGTATTGTGAGATATTCTTTAATTACCCACTCACTTCCCTAATAACCCCCATTGTTGGTATCATAACTGTGAGTCTGTGAGTTAGCAACAAACAGACACTTGTTGCTGGGGCTCCAGAAGCACTGTGGTCTGGCAACAGACTACTTATCTAATTTCTACTCTAAGGCAGTGAGGGATTGTGCTCTTCTTAGTCCCTCTGACCCTTCCAAAGAGGTGCTTATGGCCCCTCTGTGCCTGTATGTACAGTTGACTCCTACTTAGACACCTAGCAACAACAGCATGGACTCTGCAAGGAATCCCATGGTAGCACATGTCATTTAGTGCTTATTCAACAACTGAGAAGTTGGTGGGTTGGATCCACTCAGAGTCACTTCACAAGGAAGTTCTGGGGATCTCCTTCCAAAAGATCATAGCCATTGATCTTGATGAGCAGTCCTGCTTTGCACATAGGAGATTTCTGTACATTTGAATCAGTGAGCTTGTTTGGTTTTGTTTCAATGTGAGTTCTGTAAGGAGTCTTTGGTAAATTGCACTTTATAAAGACTACAATTTTAGTTCTGGGGATCTTAAAACATAAGCATATTATGAAAGTCATAATATGCATCCAACTTTAGAGATGTTAAAAACAAAGAAAAGCAAAGAACAAGTGCCCTGTACAGACATACTGCCACCTAAACATTTTAACATTTCTAGTGTGTTTGATCATTTTTCTCTCTGTGCATAAATTGTTAGGTATAATTTTAATCAATCACAACTCAATGTAAAAGCTAGTATTCTACTGTCTAGTTGTGTTCTATCAACTATGCAAAGGCATTTGGCTGTGTGGATCACAACAAATTGTGGCTAATGTTGAGAAGAATGGGAATCCCAAAACATTTGGTTGTGCTCATGTGAAACCTATACTTAAACCAGGAGACAATCATACAAACTAAATAACGGAACACAGGCATGGTTCAAAATTAAGAAAGGAGTGTGTCAAGGATGTGTCCAAACCAGGAGACAATCGTACAAACTAAACAAGGGAACACAGGTATGGTTCAAAACTAAGAAAGGAGTGTGTCAAGGATGTGTCCTTTCTCTATACCTTTTAAATCTATATGAAGAATACAGCATCCAGGAAGCTGGGCTTTATAAAGAAGAATATGGCACAGGATTGGAGGAAGACTCTTCAGCAACCTGCTTTATGCAAATGACACAACTATACTCACTGAAACTGAGGGCTTGAAGCATTTGCTGAAGAAGATCAGACTGCAGCCTTCAGTATGGATTGTGTGTCAACATCAAGAAAGCAAAAACTCTCACCATCAGGCCAGTAGGCAGTATCATTAAAGACGGATAAAAGATTGAGGTTGCTAATGATTTTGTCTTGCTTGACTCTACAATCAACACTCTTGGGACCAGCAGTAATCAAAAGACGAGTTACATGGGGAAAATCTACTGTCAAGTGTATTTCCAGAGTGCAAAAGAGCAACAGTGTCAGCCTAGATATTAAGGTGTGCATAAATCCAGGCCATGGTCTTCTCAATTGCTTGCTATGCATCTGAGAGCTGGATAGTGAATAAAGATGACAAAAGAAGTATCAATGTAGTGCTGTTGTTGTGTGTCATCAAGTCACCTGCTCCTCATATGCACAACAGCTCTGAAGCCTGTCCTGTCCTGAGCCAGTCTCACTGACTCTGATACACCTACTCTCATTGCCCTAGTTACTGTATCAATCCATCTCATCTGGGGTCTTTCTCTCCTGTACTGTCCCTCCATCCTTCCAAACATGATGTACTTCTACAAGGATCTGTTCTTCCTGGCCACATGCCCAAAATATTTGAGATGGAGCTTCAAAATCCTAGAAGAAACTTGGTTGCAGCCTCTCCAAGACAGACCTGTTTGTTTTCTTGGTGGTCCATGGTATATTCAATACCAGCACCACAGCTCAAAGGCATCGATTCTTCTTCTGTAATCCTTAGTCATTGTACAGCTCTCTGATGCATTGCAAGTAATTGCAAAGACCATGGACTGTATCAAGCACACCTTAGTTTCTACACTGACATCATTGCTTCTCAGTACTCTGAAGAGGTCCTGACAGCAGACTTACCTAATGTAATTCACCTTCTGATTCCTGACTGTTGGTTCCAAAAGTGTTGATTGTGGAGCCAAAAAAACTAATTGTTAACAACCTCAATCTCTTCTCCATCCATCATTGTGCTGCCAATTGGCCCAGTGGTGAAAATCTTTGTGTTCTTGATGTTGAACTTCAGTTCATATTGAAGACCATATTCCTTGACTTTCTGTAGCAAGTGCTTTGGGTCCTTCTCATTTTCAGCAAGCATGGTTGTATCATCAGCATAATATAGGATATTGATGAATCTTCCTCCAAACTTGATGGCACATTCCTCCTCATAAAGCCCAGCCAACTGAATGGTCTGTTCTGCATATAGATTGAAAAGGTATGGAGACAGAACACATCCCTAATGCACTCCCTTGCTGATTTTGAACCATGCAGTGTTTCCCTGCTCTTTTCTGAGGACTGCTTCCTGGTACAAGTATAGATTTGGCATAAGCACAATCAAATGTTCTGGAATTTCCATTCTTCCCAAATTAACCACAATTTATTGTGACCTACACAGTCAAACGTCTTTCCATAGTCAATAAAACACAGGTGGATATCCCTCTGGTACTCTTATGCTTTCTTCCAAGATCCATTTGACATTGACAATGATGTCTCTAGTGCCATGGCCTCTTCTAAACCCAGAGTATTGAACATACCTTGGACTGTCAAGAGAACAAATGAGTATGTCCTTAGAGGGCGAAACCAAATTGTTCCTTGGAGGCAAGAATTTTGAAGCTTTGTCTCATTTACTTGGGGTATGTGACCAGTAAGGAGCAGTCCTTGAAGAAAGCATACTTGGAAGGGTAGCAAGTCAGCATACAAAAGGAAGATCCAGGATGAGACGGATTGATAGAGTGACTGTGCAATAGAATTATATGTGTCAGAGACAGTGAGTTATCCCATGGTACAGAACCAAGATTTGACCTTAAGTCTGTTCCACTCGAATTTCAAAACCATCTCAGGAACAGGTTTGAGG
>NW_006400001.1:921243-934369 GCF_000299155.1 Elephantulus edwardii
CTGGAGACTAAGGTGTGCCTGATCCAGGCTATAATCTTTGCAGTTACGTGCTATGCATTGGAGAGTTGGACAGTGAATAGGGATGATAGAAAGAGAATTGATGCCTTTGAGCTGTGGTGCTTGAGAAGAGTGTTGAATATACCATGGACTGCTAGGATAACAAATAGGTTTGACCTGGAGAGGGTGAAGCCAGAATGCTCCTTGGATTCAAGGATTCTGAAGCTTCGTTTGACATACTTTGGGCATGTTGCAAGGAGGGACTGGTCCTTAAAGGGGGACATCATGTTTGGGAGAGTGGAGGGACGGCGCAGATGAGGAAGACCCTCAATGAGCTGGATCGATTCTGTGAGTGGAATGGTGGGAATAATTGTGTTTGAGACGGCGAGGTTGGCACAGGATAGAATGGCATTTAGGGCTCTTGTACATAGGGTCACTAGAGTCGCAAGTGATTCGATGGCACATAACAACAACAACAGCAAAGTCCAGAGCCATTGTTCATACAGTTTGCTATGGGTCATAGTTGACTCAATGACACATAACAACAACATTGCTTCCTTTTGTTCTATTGTGCCCTATGATTCTCATCACCATAATTTCAAATGACTATTAACTAGTCCATTGACTGACATTACTCTAGCTTACTAATCATTGCACTAATGTTGCGCTTTATTTCTAGTTTGGTTCCTCTGCCTCAAAATAGTGATATGATCTATTTTTTCCCCTCCTAAAACTTGTTCACATTTGAGAGTATTCTTAGCCCATATTGTCGTAAGTAGAGTGACAAGATTGTTGGATAAGGATTTATTAAGGTTCTTGTTAACCAAATCAGTTGACATCTGGTCAGCTCCCATTCATGCTAGTCCCATGTGTGTTTTCTGTGCTTCCTGGGGTTTTCAGTGTTTGCTTTTTAGCAAGTAGAAGATTTCCAGGCCTTTCTTCTGAGTCATATAGCCTATCCCTTCAGAGAGATAAATTCTTTTCTATCCCAGCCCAAATATGGCGTGTGTCCATCTCCCAGCAAGCCTTCCCAGTGTTGTTACCACTTTTCAATCTGTGCTAAGTTTAAATGTGACTGAAGGCTGTATTTTCTTAGACGCTCTGCTGTCATAGTGACAGTGTCAGGCTGGTATCCAAAAGGTTGGTGGTTCCAATCCACCAGAGGACAGACTCCTCCCATACAGAGTTCATCCTCAGAAACTCAGTGGGGGGATTGCTCAGAGTCAGAACTGAGAGATATCAGTGAATTAGGATCCTGTTAGCCTTACACCTTATGTGTGGATGTGTGTAAAATACAGTGTATATTTTAAAATATATTGGTTTAGGATCCTTGATATTGATAGGAAGTTTGTTTTGCTCTGCATGTTTCCTAGTCTTTCTTGCAGTACACTTCCTAAAGTCTAGCACCCTTGGAGTTGTTGTTTAGATCTTGCATTTTAACTCTTTCTTTCATTTTAATTTTCTTTTCTGGTTATTGGAACAAATGCAGCTCTTGAGGATGACGATTGCCAAGCAGAGGCTGGGGGACGATGAAATCGGCGTGCGTCACTTTGCAGCCCACGAGCGTGAAGACCTGGTTCAGCAACTGGAAAGAGCTAAGGAACAGGTTAGCAAGCCCAGCCGTGCCCAGCAGGCCATGTGTCTGCATGGACAGCAGGCCATGCGTCTGCATGGCTGGGCTCACTCAGAAAGGGGAGGCCTTGCTTGCATTGCAGAAAGTGTTGGGTGCCCTACATGTAGGATGTGAGTCAGAGGACAAGAGGATATGAGCTGAATGGCCCTGCTTCCTCCACACTCTGTACTGGGTTCCCGGCTGACTCTTATATTCCCAGCATCTTCCTTGACTTGGGCACCACTGTCCTGAGCACAAATAGGAATGTCCCCTATGCCCAAAAGAGACAGGGAAAGAACAGAACGTGACAAACTGGCTTCAATTTGCAAGTGTCCATGAAAATGCTTCCTTAAGCAGAAACTCAGTGGATACCAAGCCCTAGTTAGGGAGTAGCTAAGACAGTCAGCTGCTTTATTTTTCCTTTCTTGCTAATTGATTTTGAAGAGCAGAACAATATTTCTGTGTCCGGTGTGGATTTGTGGACAATCCGTCTTTATAAGACATTGTCCTCGGTGTCTAGAACAGCCTGCAGAAGACCTTTGACTCTGAGGCCTATTGCAAGGAGCCCTAGGGCAGAACAGTCAATCTGTGAGTTCAGCTCTAAGGGAAAGGATGTGCATCTACCCAGAGGTGCCAAGATAGAAAAGTCTGGTGATCCTCATAAAAAAAAGTCAGTCCTTGAAAGTTCCATGTTGTTGTTAAATGCTGTCAAGGCAACGACAGCTCATAGTTACCCAATTGTTGTTATGATATACAGTTGATTTGGAACCAACTCGTAGCTGATGCTCCCATGGGTTTTCAGAAGCTGGAAATCACATGAGAGGCTATTGCCCATCTTTCCCCCTCAGAGAAGCTGGAGGATTCGAACCACCTGCCTTTGGGTTGGCAGTGCAACTTTTTACCACTGTGCCACCCAGAGCTCCCTATAAGTGACTCTGTGAACAACACATTAGAACATTACCTATCGTGTGCCATCCTCAGTCACTGTGCCGACCCATCTCACTGAGGGTCTCCCTCGGGTCCTCTACCTTCCCAGCATGATGTCCTTCTCCAAGGACTGGTCGCTTCTGACAACATGCCCCAGGTATGAGAGGCCATACTTCCTCTAAAGAGCTCTCTGGTTGTGTTGCACTTCCTCCAAGATTTGTTTGTTCTTTAGACAGTCTGTGTGATAGTCATTCTTTTTATCCACCACCACAATTCAGTTCTTCTTCTAGCATCTATATTCCTTGTCCTACTTTCAGATGCATAGAAAGTAATTGAAAACACCATGGCTTGGAGCAAGTACACCTTAGTCTTTAAACTGACATCCTTGCTCTTGAGCACTTTGGAGAGGTCCTTAATAGCAGATTTTCCCAATACAACATGTGTTCTGATTTTGAAAATTCTGTGGAGGTGAATACAGGTTGCCTAAAGACTGTTATTTCAGAAGTGGATGGCCTGTCCTTCCTAGTCTCTCTTGGTCTTGGGGCTCTGATTTAGTACAGCATCTTACACACAAGCACTGTACCCACAAGAGCAGACGGTAGACAAACATATACATATCTAAGCTGTTAAGAACAGCAATATGCAAAGACACGTCCACAATACAAAAAAAAAAAAAAAGACAGATAAATGGTACCCCTGAAAGTAAAACATAAAGACAACCAAACACATATATAATGACTCAGGTGGTGGGGTTCACACATTCATCAAAGGAGCAACACAAGGTTGGAGCAAGGCCCGATAATCTCCATAGCCTCATTCTGGTGGCAGGTGCATCAGATTTCCTCTGGAGGTTCTGACCTCTCCAGAGTGCTAAAGAGCAATGAAGTCCGTCTAAAGATTAAGGTGTGTCTAATCGAAGCCACGGTCTTTTCAATTACTTGCTATGCACCTGAAAGCTGGACAATGACTAGGATGACAGAAGAAGAATCAATGCCTTTGATCTGTGGTGCTGAAAAAAAGTATTGAGTGTGAACTGTCAAGAAAACAAGTGCATCTTAGAGAAACCAGGTTGCTCCTTGGAAGCAAGGATTTTAAAGCTCCATCTCACATTCTTTGGTGAGCATGTTTTCAGGAGGGGACAGTCCTTGAAGAAGTATATCCTGCTTGGAAGGGGGGAGAGTCAGTGCAGAAGAGGAAGACCCTGGATGAGATGGACTGACACAGTGACTGTGGCAATGGGTCGAGTGTGTTGGATGGTGAGGTTGGCTCAGGACAGGGCAAGGCTCAGAGCCATAGTTCATAGGGTCACAGTGAGTCATAGGCAACACAGTGGCACGTAACAGCATCCCTGCAAAGGGAGGAGCACAAATATGACTCACGTGCGTTTGCCACAAGTAGGAGTCGCCTTGACAGCAGCAAGTTTAGCTGGTAATCAGTGAGGGTGAAGTTTTGATTTCTGTACTGCTTCCTGTCTCCAAGATACTGTACATATTCTGAGTAGATGGCAGGCAGTGGTCCCCATGGTGTCAGCTTTGACCCCATTCTCGTGTGTGGCACTCACATTTTATAGCACGTGGGTGGCGGTCATCAGCTCTCTCTAACGGTCAGTCAGCCAAGCTGAAGACTCCCTCCCGGGTGGTAAAGCTGACGTCTAAGGTCCATCCTGACAGAGCGTGTCTCCTTGGGTTTCAGATCGAGTCTTTGGAGCATGACCTGCAGGCCTCTGTGGACGAACTTCAGGATGTCAAGGAAGAGCGCTCTTCATACCAAGACAAAGTGGAGAGGCTAAACCAGGAGCTGAACCACATCCTGGGGGGACATGAGAACCGCATCATTGACGTGGATGCCCTGTGCATGGAGAACAGGCAAGTGGCTGGTTCGGGTCTGGTGCTCGGGACTTGCAGCCGAGAAAATTGTCCCCTAAACGATGACATTAACATCACATGCAAGTTGTAAGTACATGGGTGGTATAAACGGTTAAGCTGCTGACTCTTAACCAAAAGGTTGCAGGTTCGTATCCTTCCAGAAGCACTTAGGAAGAGAGGCTAGGGGATCAACTTCTGAAAACTCTGTGAACTGCTGAGAGGCCTTTGGAGCGCTGTTCTTCTCTGGCACCTGTTGGAGCCACTTGATGGCAGCTGTGCTGTTGAGTTGTGCCATTGCATTCACGGTGACTCATGGCGACCCTGTGAAGGACAGATCAGAGCTTTGGCCCATCCGGCGTCATCCTCACGTCTCTGACCTACTCAAACCCATGTTACAATCACGGTGTCAGTCTTTCTTGTCGAGGGTCTTCCTCACTTTCTCTGACCCTCCACACTTCCCGGAATGGCTACTGGTCACTACCAGTTATTAGCTGTAAAGAAATGTCACATACTTGCCTGCACACACCCCCTGTTCCCCTGCCCCCCCTCCCTGTCTCCCCTGGTTGGATGAGAAAGATAAGGACACCAGGAAAGCTGCTTGTCTTGCTATCCGGGAAACAGGGAAAGAATAAGAAAATAAATTGATAAATTCCCTGAGCGATTTCTTTTCCCCTGGGCAAATTTCAGTGTGTGGATGTGTCTCACTTAGTGTTATGACTGGTGGCACTCGTCCTGATTTCTCTCCCAGTGGAGTCTATCTTAATGAGAATTATGTGCAAACCACCTTACCACCCCTCAGGGGGCTCTCCGCAGAGGGCGGTTCTAACGTGGGGCTTCTGTGGTTTGGGGTATGTTTGACTTTGATCGCATCCATCAGAGCAGAGGTTACAGACATGCACTTTTTCTCTTCCTAAATGAGAAGCAGAGCAGAGCATTATGCTTAAAATCTGGCTCTTCCGACCTGTGGTCTTCTGTCTCCCACCTTTATGTTCATGGCCTCATCCGTAGGGCATTGTGCTGCTAACCCAAAGGTTGAGTATCTCTGTCGGTTTGAATCTTCTCCTCGGTGGGAGGAAGATGGGCAGTCTCCTCCCGTGTGATTAACAGCCTCAGAAGAACCATTGGAAGTTCAGCTATAAGTCAGTTCCACCTCAGTGTCAATGGGAAAGAGTTATATTTGGATGCTTGTTTTTATTTTGCCTTGAAATACTGTCCTGGAGAGAGTGGAACTAGTTTGCTGCTGCTTTTTTTTTTTCCTACTGGTTTATTTTGTTCAGACATTCCTCGAAGTCATATAGCCCTGGTGTACAAGTTGCCATGCAGCGGAAACTTGTGGTTGCTGTGAGGCTGAACACTGTGACACTAATGTGCCAAATGCGTTAATGGTTGGCTACCCAATGCAGACAGAATGGGGTGGAGCTCCCCGATTAAAATAAGCTTGGAAGGAGGAGTGGCATCCACTTCCGTAATAGCTTGCCTCCGAAAACCCTGTGAACCTGGAGAGAGGATGAAAGACACCCAGGTGTTGAGGACTCTCCTTCATAGGGTCGCTATGAGTCGCCTGCAACTCAAAGGCTCTTAACAACTAGTTTATTTACAAAATTAAAATACAAATTTGAGCAAATTCTTTCCATTTCCTTCACCCCCCTACCCACCAAATTGTACAACCCAATGATTAAGCCCCACTTCCCCCTGCACATCCACATCCCTCTGCTTCCAGCCTCTCCCACCCCTCCTGGATCCTTATACTCACTCTACAATAATGGTTTTATACAATATTTATCCTTATGGGACTGAGTTCACTCAGCATAATGCTCTCCAGTCCCTCCCAAGTTAGGTAATAATTTAAAAAGTTATTGCTCCTGCGTGCTGCATAGTATCCCATTGTGTGAATGTACCATAATTTCTCAATCTATCCGTTTGTGGTTGGACATTTGGGTGAAACCAGGTTGCTTCTTGGAGGCAAGGATTTTGCAGCTCCATATCTCATCATACTTGGGCATGTTGCCGGGAGGGGCTGGTCCTTGGAGAAGGGACTTCATCTTGGTTGGAAGGGTAGAGGCTCGGTACGGGAGAGGAAGACCCCAGAGAACATGGATTGACACAGTGACCATGTCAGTGGGGTCAGGTGTGTCAGAGACAGTTGACTCAAGATAGGGCAAGGTTCAGAGCCATTGTTCATAGGGTCACCATGCAGCAGAGTTGATACCACAGCACATGACAACAACCATCAAGTTTATTTCAGCTCTGAAGAGCCCCCATAGAACTACACCTGTGGAGACCCTGAGGCAATAATATTTACAGAAGCAGACCGACAGGCATTTCTTCCCCAGAGCCACTGGGTGGATTTGAACTTCCCATCTTCTGCTTGGCAGCTGAGTAATGAACTGTTGCATCCCCTGAGCACCTGTCACCCCTTCCTTGTTGCTCTTTTCCAGGTACCTTCAAGAGAGACTGAAGCAGCTCCACGAAGAGGTCAACCTCCTGAAATCGAACATTGCCAAGTACAAGGTAACGAGTTCTGAGGACAATGACGATGATTCACTATTGTGCTTCTAAATGTCATTCTATTTCCATTCTCTTTTATGGGCAGAAGATATTTCAGTCTTTGCCTTCCCTCCCAGATAGAGTCCAATAAGAGTCTTGGCGGGGTTAACTGGTCAAAAGGAAACTCAAACAACACATACAAACCTCCAACAGCTTTTTTTATTTGCAGGATCCCCTTCTGGGGCTACGTTCTGGAGAGGACCTATCGAGGATACTGGAATTTGCACTTGGCCACTTCACAGCCTCGTGCTTTGGAAATTAGATTTCATAGCTACCTTCCCCCACCCCTTCAAAATTCCCAGCCATCAGCTCTGCTGCCTATTTCCTGATTATCCGTAAGAAAATGGTTTCAGGAAGAGAGGGAGAGACAGAGATTGGGAAATCAGAACCGAAACGCCAAAGTGCGTGTCACACGGCAAACGCAGAGTGCTCAGATTCTCTCCCTGTTATTTAGTCTAATTCCAGCACCATTAGTTTGATAATATCTATTTCTGCAGATGTTGGTTGTAAGTGTTATAATTAGAAAAATCTCCTGGGTTTCTCTGCCTTGAAAATAGATTGATTTCTCTTCCTCAGGGTGGAGTTACACAGTCTAGATGCTTGGGAGAGTCTTCTCATTTCTCTGGCTTTTGATGCTGGCTTTTTTTACCCCCTCAGAAGCTGCCATTCTGGTCTTCTTTTCCCTTCTATGGGGGCCACATTTTCATTTTTACCAATCCTAAAATATACTCATGCAGCCAGAGATGATGGCAACTTTTAAAGTTGTATAATTAATGGTTTTAAAATGTATTCGTTTTCTTTAAGATGTATCTGTTCTATTTATTTTTTTTTAAATCCTCAAACAACCAAAGCTGTGTGTGGTGGTGGTGGTGGTGTTGTTGTTAAGTGTCATCAAGTCGTAGGCCACTCATAGAGACCCTATATGAATGAAAGTCCTGGATACCTGTATAACTTTCGTCTTTTCTCCAGGTTCATAGGGTTTCCAGAGGCAAGTTTTTATGGAAGTGGATGCCACTCCTGCTTCCAAGCTTGTTTTAATTAGGGAGCTTCACCAAACACTGTCCACCTTGGGTACCATTCTCACATTTGACTCATCAGTGTCACAGTGTTCAACTTCACAGCAACCACGAGTTACCTCTGTACAGCGAGTGGACATACCAGGGTTACACGACCTAGAAGAATGTTTCACCAAAAACAATTAAAGGCAGGCTTGAGGGCCACAGAGTAGAGTCACCTACCTTTGGCTTGGGAGCATGGCTTTCTGTTTGTAAGGCCAACTGCTCTCTCTCTCTCTATGCTGTTGTTGGTGGTGGTGTTGTTACGTGCTGTCAAGACATAAGCGACTCATAGCGACCCTATATGAATGAAAGTCCTGGACACCTGTATAATTTTTGTCTTTTCTCCAGGTTCATAGGGCTTCCAGAGGCAAGCTATACCTGTATGTAGGTAACAATTTAAAGTCTGTTCCATTCTACTGCAGGTGTAGCTCAGATATACTGCAAGGTTCAATTCCAGAATATAATAAATGTTACAGTAAACAATGCCATGTGATTTGTAGTGAGTAATGGGCAGGGAGCTCTGGTGACCTAGTGACAAGCAGCTGCACTGCAGTCTTGAAGGCACGTGGGTCAAAGCCAACAGCTGCTCCTTGGTAGAGTAATGGGCAATCTCCTCCCAGGTGATTAACTGCCTCTCAAAACCTGCCAGAGGGTCAGCTATGGGTCGGTTCCAACTTAATGGTACACAACAGCACCAAAGTGGGCTATGCTGACAACCCAAAGGCAAGCAGTTCGAATCCACCAGCTCCTTCAAAGGAGATAGATGATCAGTTTTCCCCCATAGGATTTGTAGCCTCTGAAAACCCATTAGGTGGTCAGCTATAGTTGGTTCTGACTTGATGGTAATGAATGAGAATGCATGTATAGTTACTTTTCTAGTACACCGTGGCTGATAAAATTAAGTAGCATTATGGAAAACAATTTAAAATATTGTAAGACCTAATAAAATGTGACATGGAGGCATGAAGGGAGCACGTGCTACTGGAAAAATGATGCTGATATATTTGCTCAACGCAGTGTTGCCACAAACCTTACATTTGCAAAAAATAAATAAATAAATAAATAAATAAAAAGAAACAAAACAACAAAAGCAGGAAAAAAGAACAAGAAGGGGGAAATTTTTTTATTACTTGCAAAGCACAATAAAAGAAAATATAATAAATCAAAGTATCCTTGTATGTGCCTACCACATGCTGTTTACTGCATATAAATTTTAATGTCAGGATTCATTATTGCTGTTAATATGTTGAGGTGGACCCAACTCATAGCTGACCCTCTAGGGGATTTTCAGAGGCTGTAAATTGTTTTAGAGGAAACTGTCTAGCTTTCCCCCCTAAGAGCAGCTGGTGGACTTGAACCTCATGCCTTTGGCTTGGCAAGGTCACTCTTTACCCACCACCACAGCTGAGCTCAGTGACTGATAGGTACTTCTTTAATCATGGACTGCCAAAAGAACAAACAGGTTTGTCCTGGAGAGGGTGAAACCAGTTTACTCCTTGGAGGCAAGGATTTTGAAGCTCTGTCTCACATACTTTGGGCATGTTGCCAGGAGGGATCAGTTCTTGGAGAAGGACATCATGCTTGGAAGGGTGGCGGGTCAGTGCAGGTGAGGAAGATGCTGGATGAAATGGTTTGACCCCGAGACAGTGGCAGTGGGGTCATGTGTGCCAGAGTTAGGGAGGTTGGCTCAAGATAAAGCAGAGTTCAAGGCCATTGTCCATATGGTAGCTATGGGTCATAGGTGACTCCACATAACATAACAACAGCCACAGCAGTCTGGCTCCCTGGCAGGCATCACTAATCGATCACAACTCTCTTTGCCATCCAACCACAGAACTTTTCCAAGTACCATTAGCTGTCCACTGGCACATAAGAATAAACCTATTCTCTGTCTCACATTTATTCAGAAGAATTTCCATATTTAATGGGTTCTCTCAGTGGACAATTTCTGTTCCAGATGTGATTCAGCTTAACAAGTAGCCTTCTAGTGCCTACTGCATACAGGCTAGGATCGCTGTCAGAGTGTTGACCACCAACTTGTATTTGTTTTTCCCCAACTCTTTACTGGGACCATAAAGTCATCCCTAAGTGGTTGTTACTGTCAGTTGCCATTGTGTTGGCTTGTGGCCAGGGCAGCCTTCTGTACAGTTGTTGCCCAGTCCTGTACTGTCTTTCTCAGTGTTGGCATGATCATTACTCTGAGACTAGCATTCTGAATCATAGGCCAGCATTTAAAGTTTGCAAGGGGGTTTTCTGTGCTTGGGTGAAAAGATGCATCGTGGAACTAGGTGGTTTTCCATCACTTGATTTTCTGACAGACATTCTTATTCTTTCCTAATGCTGCTCTAGAATGCTCTCGAGAGACGGAAGAACTCCAAGACCCAGGGCAAGTCCAACAGCAGTGCACTGACCGGAGTCCTGTCTGCTAAACAAGGTAGGACTTGGTCCTTCAGGAGGGACCTTATGGCAGGGAATGCTGGAGACATCTTTGGTCACAAGCACCATCTTGTCCAGCCTTGATTTTGTTTTTTATTTTATATTGGTTTATTTACAGAGTTCCTATACACTGGTTTTCATTCTAGATCTTTCCCACTTCCTTCACCCCTACCCATCAAATTGTTTCACCCTATGATTAAGCCCCCTCTCCTCGCCCCTCCTCACCCACCTGCTTCCACCCTCTCCCCACGTGGATCCTCATACTCATTCTATAATAATGGTTTTTGTGCAGTATTTGTCCTTATGGGACTGAGTTAGTTCACTCAGCATAATCTTCCCCAGTCCCTCCCAAGTTAGGCTGTTGTTGATATGTGCTGTCGAGTCGCCTACGACTCATAGTGACCCTATGTACAACAGCCCTGAACCCTGCTCTGTCCTGTGCCAATCTTATTGTCTCTGACACCCCCCCGTTACCCCAGTCACTGAATCAGTCCTTCTCATTGAGGGTCTTCCTCTCTTGCACTGTCCCAAGTTAGTTAGTAATTTACAGAATCATTGCTCCAGCATGCTGTGTAGTATTCCATTGTGTGTATGCACTATAATTTCTCAATCCATTCGGTTTTGGTTTGACCTCTGGGCTGTTTCCACGTTCTTGCGATGGTGAATAATGCTGCTGTGAACACTGGTGTACAAGTGTCTGGCTCTCAAACTTAAAACAGACATGCCCGGACTCCACCCTAGAGTTTCTGACACAGTGAGATGTGGGAATATGTATGTATGTATATAAATAGAAATAGAAATAGAAATTATAAATATAAATATATACATAAATACCAAAAAGCAAAACATTACCAGGTGATGCTGGTCCTAGGACAACCCCCCCTTGAAAACTACTGCACTATAGCTTTGAGGTTTTCTCATTTTTTAAATTTTATATTGACTTGCTTACAGAGTTCATATACATTGTGTTTCACACTATTCTTCAATCACAGTGTTTTGTACAATCATTCCCATGCATTATGTTTTATAAAATTAATCACCATTGGACCTTGCCCACCATTACCCTGCCTTTTGATGTCCCCACTGGAAATTGTGCAAACCTGTGATTCCGCCGCATCCATCCTCACCCCTCTGTTCTCACCCCTGCCCTCCTTGGATTGCGTTGTAGTTTTGTAATGACTGGCTGCCACTGGCATGTTTTTCTCCCACATGATGCTCTACGGCTCTGTAAGTTTCCACTCAAATCACAAGGGAAGGTTGAGAAAAAGAATGGCTTCCCTTCTGTTATCTCCCATTTAGCATCAGCAAGGACAGGTTTACTTCGTCGAGTTTCTCCTTCACCTGGCCTCTGAGAGCAGAAGCGAAAAGCCCCAGAGCTGCTGAATTCATTTTATCATGGCACGCACGTGCCTTTTTTTTGAAGAAGCTTTTATTGATTGCAATTTTGTTCCTCCTCCTTGTCGATTCCGATGAAAAATAATGATCTTCCAGGAGCAGTCCAAGGGAATAAATAGCAGAGTGCTTGCTTTTGACACTTAATATTTGGAATTCACTTCTAAACGTAAGCCTGAAGTTGAGTGTGCTCGGCTGGCCCATTTGTTGGTGGCTGGCAGGGCGGCCCAGCAGCTATCACAGGGCAGTATTAATCAGCACCAGCGTGACCGGAAAAGTGCTGAGTCTCCGGCTTACCTAACAGCCAGTGGGTTCTTTAAAACACCTGCACTTCCCCACTTAACCAGGAAAGGACATTTTAGAGCTTTTTTTCTGAGAGAAAACTACAATTCCCTGTATATTGTATCCAAAGCCCCAGTGCCATTGGATCCATTTTGACACACAGAGACCGTACATTGAGTTTCGGAAGCTATAAATATTTCCTGGAGGAGATGGCCCTTCTTTCTCCAGCAAAGCACTGGCTGATGAATTCAGTCTACCAGTTTTTGGGGTTATTGTCAGAACTGGCTCGTAGACTTGCCAGAGGATGTAAATCACACAGGAGGAGATTTTTCCATCTTTCTCCCAGGGAGCAGCTATAGCTAGTGGATTCAAACCATATGCCATTGGGTTGGTAGCACAAGTAGGCCCCCTTTGGGAAGTCCCCCAATATGTTATGGTACACACTGTGCCACCCAGGACTCTCTCTGCTGTTCTGTCTGCCTGTCTGGTTTGTCTCTCTCTTCTGTTCTGTATCCTCCAGCAGGTTCTTAGAGGCTATAAAATCACACAGGAGGAGATTGCTTCTCTTTCTCCTAGGAAGCAGTTGGTGGATTCAAACCGCATGCCTTTGGGTTGGCAGCACAACTCCTTAACACTAAGCCATCAGATCTCAGTCTTTATATGTATCTAAATAGCTGACCCTGTAGCTGACACTGGCTGTACTCACAGCTGACCCTCATGCATGGGAGGAGATTGCCTATCCTTCTCCCTTGGAGTAGCTACTAGCTAGATTTGAACTGCATATCTTTGGTATTGCAATGCAGCTTCTTACCCCTCTCCCCCCCCACACACACACACATAAACAAGCTGTACTGCAATCCTGAAGGCATGAGATTCAAATCCAACAGCTGCTTCACGGGAGAAGGGTGAGCAGTCTTCTCCCATGTGATTAAATGCCTCTGAAAACACACCCGAGGGTCAGCTGTGAGTCTGTTCTGACTCAATGGTTGTTGTTATTGTTGTTATGTGCC
>NW_006400001.1:934869-935449 GCF_000299155.1 Elephantulus edwardii
AACCCGCATTATGCAGATGACATAAATGACAAAACCTTCTTTGCTGGAAGTGAGGAGAACTTGAAACACTTGTTGCAGAGGGTCAGGGACTACAGACTTCAATGTGGGTTACATCTCAACAGCCAGAAAACAGAGATCTTCAGCATTGGACCAATAGGCAACATCAATATAGATGGGAAAAAGATTGAAGTTGTTAATGGTTTCCTCTTACTTGATCCACAATCAAGACCATTGATACCAGCAGTCAAAAAAAAATTTGAAAAATTGAACGTCTGCAGTCAGGGATCGCTCTAAAGTACTGACTAACAATGCCAGTTTAGAGTAAGGTGCACCTGGCTCAAGCCATGGTCTTTTCAATTCCCTGTTCTTCATCTGAGACCTGAACAGTGATGAAAGATGACAGAGGAAGGGTCAGTGCCTTCAAGTGGTGGTGTTGGAGAAGAGCACCGACCATCCCATGGACTAGCAGTAGAACACACAGGTCTTGAAGAAAGTGCAGCCAGTGTGATCCTTGGAGGCAAAGATAGTGAACCTTTGTCTCATACTATGAACATGGTGCTAGGAAAGGCTATTCCTTGGA
>NW_006400001.1:935881-936693 GCF_000299155.1 Elephantulus edwardii
TTCTCTCTTCTCTTTAAAAAGTAAAAGAAAAAAAATCTTTTATTGTTAATACAATACTTTCCCCCAAGTTCACTCCACTATGCAGCCTTCGTTCTGGACTCCTGTCATGACAATAACACCTAATCATATATCCCTTTTAAACAGTTCTCTTGCTCATCTGTTTCAATGTTGTATATATAATTTATCATATCTTTCTCAGTCTTTCCCCAACCCCAATGTCAGTCCCGTTTTACAATAGTGGCACTATGCAGTATTTGTCCTTTTGTGACTGAGATATTTCACTCAGCATAATGTCCGCCAACTAATTTTTAATGTTGATACGGAGTGTTATCACTCCTGTGATGAACACCAGCCAGTAGAACTTAACACCTCGAACCCAGCCCTTCAAGATAAGTATGTGGTAACATTTCCAGCAAAGCCTTAATTGGATCCCGTTTGAATCAGCAAGGTATAATTTCAATGAAATTCTAATTGCAAGGTTATAAAACAAAATGTGTAGAATTATCAAATGAAACACCAATATGATTTGTAAACTTTCACTCAAATGAAAAATAAACATAAATTTTAACAAGGTATAATTACAGACATCTGCAGATATTTTACTACAAGAAGAGTCTCCTTATATTCTCTATAATAATAATAATTGTTCAGCAGGAAGTAGCTAAGAGAGTACGCCGTCCCCTTTTCCTTATGAATCAGGGTGAAGTCTCTCTCAGGGAGGAGTGATAGGGAACGGCAAAGGACACATTGACAAAGGAGATTAATCAGAACTGACTTTGACAAGCACTGTGGCAATGCGGCAATTAAAACAG
>NW_006400001.1:937123-938304 GCF_000299155.1 Elephantulus edwardii
GATGTGAGATGGGGCTTCAAAATCCATACTTCCAGAATGCAAACTGGTTTCACCCTCTCCAGAACAGATATGTTCATTCTCTTGGCAGTCCATGGTATGTTCAATACTCTTCTCCAGCACCACAAGTCAAAGGCATCAATTCTTCCGTGCTCTGTGGTCATTATCCAGCTCTCTGATGCATAGCAAGTAATTGTGAAGACTATCACCAGGCTCAGGCGAACCTTTTTCTCTTATATTGACATCTTTGCACTTCAGCACACTGGAGAGGTCCCTAACTGCAGGCTTTTCTAATCAAATTCGTCTTTTGATTTCCTGGATGCTGGTTCTAAGAGTGTTGATTGTAGACCCGAGCAGTCTGAAATTATTGACAATTTCAATCTCTTTGTCTATCGTGCTGCCAATTGGCCCAGTGGTGAGAATATTTTCTTGATGTTGACCTTCAATCAGTATTGAAGACTATAGTCCTTGACTTTCTGCAGAAGATGCTTCAAGTCCTCCCCTGTTTCAGTGAGCAAGGTTGTGTCATCTACACAACAACAAATAATTGGTAAGAAAATACAATGTCATCAGTAACTAAATAAATTATACATTCATTTATTACCATTTCTTCTTCCTTTTAGACATTTACATGGTCAGTGATAGGATCATATTTATGTGCCTGCAAGGAAGACCATATAGTACCTGTTATTTATATCTGTACTAATACCCCCTCATTAGTACCAAACAAAGCATCTTCTTTGCAATTTACAAGCCTTTGAAAACCTGCTGGAGGGTTAGCTGTGAGTCAGTTCCAACTCAATGACAATGAGTGTTGGGGGCTAAATACGAAGAAAGTGAAAAATTTTGCCAACTTCTACAGGATGAACTTGAATAGACATATAATCTCCTCTATTTTGAGAAGACCCTTCTTTCCCAATCTTATGAGGCACACACCTCCCAGTGCTATTTAATGCAGTAGTTGTTGTTGTTGTTACTTGCCGTCGAGCCGTAGATGACTCATTGTGACCCTATGAAAGAAAGACCTTTACACTTGTATAACTTTCATCATTTCTCCACGTTCATAGAGTTTCCAGAGGCAGACTATTTCAGAAGTGGATGCCACTCCTGCTTCCAAGCTTGTTTTAATTGGGGAGTTCCACCAAACACTGTCCACCATGGGTAACCATTATCGCATTTGACAC
>NW_006400001.1:953509-954947 GCF_000299155.1 Elephantulus edwardii
AAGGGATATTATCAAGTGGATTTGGAGAGGCAAGAGACTCTAAATATGCAAAATACTTCTGAGAAACAAAAATGAGGTTGGAGGCACAGCATTCTATGACCTCAAAACATACTACACAGCAGTAGTAACTAAATTAGCATGGTACTGGTACAATCACAGGCACATAGATCAGTGGAACATAATTGAGAACCCAGAAATAGACCCAGCTATCTATGGTCAACTGATATTCAACAAGGAAATAAAACCTATCAAATGGGGAAATAACAACCTCTTCAACAAATAGTGCTGGCAGAACTAGACTGCTATCTTCAGAACACTGAAACAAGATTCACATCTCATACGATACTCAAAATCAACACAAGGGCATCAGAGACCAGGGAGTAAAGCCTCAAACCATAAAGTTTGTGAGAGACAAACAGGGTTCAAGCTTAGAAATGCAAGTCCAAGGTGTAAAGAAACTGCCAAATACAACCAGAAATGCATAATCTAAAGAGGATAAAATTGATACATGGGACCGTCTAAAGATTAAATCCATGTGTGCTTCAAAAACTTTTTTTAACAGGGTGAAAAAACCTACCAAGTGGGAACAAACGTTTGGTAATACCATATCAGACAAGTGTCTCATAATGTAATTTTACAGAATTCCCTTGGGCCTCCACAAGAAAACGACTGACAACTCAATTACAAAATGGGCAAAAGACATGCAAAGAATTTTCACAGAGGAAGATACTCAAATGGTAGACACATGAAGAAATGCTCCAAATCACTGGCAATAAGAGAGATGCAAATGAGGTACCATCTCACTCCAGTAACAGTGTCAAGTTTAACAGGGCAGCAAGTAATAAATGTTGAAGAGGATGTGGCATGAAAAGAACACTTTAACATTGTTAGTGGGATTGTAAAATGGTACAACCATTCTGGAAGACAGTTTGGTGATTCTGCAAAAAGCTGAATATAGAAATTCTATATTACTTAGATATTCCACTACTTGGAATATAACCTGAGAAAATGAGAACTGGGCCACAAATGGAGACTTGTACACCAATGTTCATAGCAGCGTTATTCACCGTCTCAAGAACATTGAAACAGCCCAGATGTCCAACCACAAAAGAATGGATTGAGAAATTACAGTGCATTCATACAACGGAATACTACACAGCATGCAGGAACAAAGATTTTGTAAATAATTACCTAATTTGGGAGGGACTGGAGAGTATTATGCTGAGTGAACTAACTCAGTCCCACAAGGACAAATATTGTATAAAAACATTATTGTAGAATGAGCATTAGGTCCAAGGGGAGAATGGAAGCAGAGGGATGGGGAGGGAAGGATTAATCATGAGGTTGTACAATTTGATGGGTAAGGGGTGAGGAAAATTGAAGATTCTGTTCTGGAAAATAATGTGTTCAAATTTTGTAAATAAACTAGAAAAATAAT
>NW_006400001.1:955275-956586 GCF_000299155.1 Elephantulus edwardii
CCTGTTCTATCCTGTGCCATCATCACACTTCCTGAGACACAAGAGCCCATTGCAGCAGTCACCTAGTCAATCCACCTGGTGGAGGGATTTCTTCTTCTTCGCTGACTCTCGCCCCTTCCCAGCATCATGTCCCTCTCCAAGGAATATCCACTCTTAGCAACATCCTCCGAGTATTTCAGGTGAAGCCTCATCATTCTAGCCTCCAAAGAGCACTCTGGCTGTACCCTCTCCAAGACGTATCTGTTCTCTTGGTCATCCATGGGATGTTCAGTGCTCTTCTCCAATACCACAAAGGTGTCAATTCTCCTGTCATCCTTACTCACTGTGCAGCTCTCACATGCATAGCAAGTGATTGTACCTTAGTCCTCAAACATCATTACTCCTCAATAGTATGGAGAGGTCCCTAAATGTAGATTTTACCAGTGGAATGTGTCTCCTTATTTTCGACTACTGGTACCACGGGTGTTCATTGTGGATCCAAGCAAGATGGATATATGTCATGTATAATATAATTATATAATGATACATGGAGAAAATTCATTATTTATTTATAATTTTATAATCAATATAATTATAAATGGAGAAAAAAATTGAAGTTGTCAAGGATTTCCTCTTACTTGGATTCGCAATCAGTATCCATAGAAACAGCAGTCGGACACCAAAAGGTTGTACTGTGTTGGACACATTTCTTGTTGAAGATTCCTCCAGAGAGTGAAAAAGCAAAGACTGAGGTGCATGAGACCCAAGTCGTGGTATTTTTCATTGCTTCATATGCATGTGAATGTTGAACAATGCAGATGGAAAACCAAAGGAAAAGTGATGCCTTTGAATTGTGTTGTCAAGGAACATTGAATGTCTGAGGGACTTCCAGAACAGACAACTCTGTCTTGGAGGAAGTACAGACATAATGCTCCTTAGAAGCTCTCTGGCATATTTCAGACATATTATCAGGAGGAACCAGTCTCTGGAGAAGGACTGCAGACTTGATAAAGTAGATATTCAACAAATCAAGTGGAAGCCCCTCAAGATGACAAGTTGTCACAGTGGAAGCAAAGACTCAAACAGGTAGTGACCAATGGGAAGGCTAAGGCCATGCAGTGCTGTCTTCTGTTGTACTTAGAGTCACAATAAATTGGAACTGAGTCAAAGGGACCTAATAATTATGTAAATACATGTGGCTCTTAACTTTTACATCCTATAGGATATTGGTGATAAATATTAGTAATGAAAAATAGACATTTGCTCATTTTTAGACTAAAAATAAAAGCTGTATTCTGTATTTGTACATCTACCTATGTTGTTGTTGTTGTT
>NW_006400001.1:957791-960165 GCF_000299155.1 Elephantulus edwardii
ATCTATATCTATATCTATATCTATATCTATATCTATATCTATATCTATATCTATCTGATCTGCTGTTGTTTTGTGTCTTTGAACTGACTACAAACTATAGCGACCCAATATAGAATGGCTCTCAACATTGCCTATCCTGTGCCAGCCTACCGTGCCTGTCACACCTGTCTCTGAGCCGGAAAGGAACACCAAGAGCTTGAACTGTCTCAGGTGATTTTTGTTGTTGTTGTTGTTATGATCATCTCAATTGCTTGAAGCTCTGTCACATATACATTGGATGTGTCGCCGGGAGGGATGATTCCTTGGAGAAGGACATCATGCTTGGAAGGGTAGAGGGACAGTGCAGAAGAGTAAGACCCTGGATGAGGTGGACAGGCACAGTGACTGTGGCAGTGGGGTCAGGTGTGTTGGAGATGGTGAGTGTGCTTTGCCACATGGCATTGCTTTGAGTTAGAATTGGCTCAGCAGCATCTAACAGCAGCAAGAAAACTAAGGAATATTGTGAAAGGTGATAATCACTTGCATTCCTACAGATGGACAAAATACTGTCATTCTAAACCTCTTACTTTATAACCCTGGCATCACGGTGCTGGAGAAGAGTCCTGAATATCGCGTGGACTGCCGAAAGAACAAACAAGTCTTGCTTTGGAGGTGGTCTAACTAGGGTGCTCCCTAGAGGTGAAGATGGTGAACTTCATCTCACATGGTTTGGGCATGTTGTCAGTCCCTGGAAAAAGACACAGGCGCTAGGGAAGATGGAAGGTCAGTGAAAGGAAGAACTTCAATAAGGTGGACTGACGTGGTGACAGTCACAGAGGGCTCGAGCATATCAGAGACATGAAACTAGAACAGGATAGCAGTGCAAGAAACAATAACAACAACATATGTCCTAGATAGGTATACAAATAAGCACTGAATAACACAGATTGCGCTTATGTGAAACACATACTTGGACCAAGAGACAGCCATCTGAAAAGTGCAAGGGGAACACTGCATGGTTCACAGTTGGGAAGGGTGTACACCATGAATGTGTCCTATCTCCATATCCTTTCAATCTGTATGGAGAACAGATTATCCGGGAGACTGGGCTCTAGTAGGAGAAATGTGGCATCAGGTTTGGAGGAAGACTCATCAACAATCTGCATTATGAAGATGACAAAACCCTGCTTGCTGAAACTGAGAAGGACCTGAAACGCTTGCTGCAGAAGGTCAAGGACTGTAGCCTTCAGTATGGATTGAAATTCATTATCAAGAAAACAAAGATTCTCATCACTGGGCTGATTGGTAGCATCATGATACATGGTGAAGAGATTGAGATTGTTAACAGCTTTAGTTTTCATGGCTCCACTATCAACACTCTTGCACCAGCACCCAGGAAATTAAAAGACTAGTTGCACTGGGAAAGTCTGCTACCTCTCCAAAGTACTGAAGAGCAATGATGTCAGTCTGGAGAGTAAGGTGCGCCTGATACAGGCCATGGTCTTTGCAGTCACTTGCTATGCATCAGAGAGCTGGACAATGACCAGGGAGGATAGAAAGAAAATTGATGCCTTTGAGCTGTGGTGTTGGAAAAGAGTATTAAATATACCACGGACTGCTAAGAAAACAAACAGGTTCATCCTGGAGAGGGTGAAACCTGGTTACTCCTTGATAGCAAGGAAGCTTCGTCTGACATAGTTTGGACATGTTGTAAGGAGGGACCAGTCCTTGGAGAAGGACATCATGCTTGGGAGGGTGGAGGGACAGTGCAGGAGAGGAAGATCCTTGATGAGATGGATTGATTCAGTCACTGGGGAAATTGGGGTGTGTCAGAGATAGATTGGCATAGGATAGAGCAAGGTTTAGGGCTGTTGTACATAGGGCCGCTATGAGTCACAGGTGGCTCAATGGCACATAACAACAACAACAACAACAACAGCCTAAAAGTTAGAGGTTCAGCTGTTAAGAAAAAAAGACCTGATGACCTGCTTCTATAAAGATAGCAGACAAGAAAACAATTTATTCTGTACTGCATGTACTGGCCATCAGTTGGAAGTGAATTGATGGAATCAGGTTTGGATTTTGGTGGTGGTGTGATGTTGTTCTTGTAGACCATAGAGCCAGATCCGACCCATTGCTGATCCTCTGGCAGAATTTTAGAGGCAATTAATTGCAAGGAAGAGATTCCCATCTTTCTTCCACGGAGCTGGTGGATTCAAACCATGAGCCTTTGGGATTGCAGTACAGTTTCTTACCATTAGGCCACCAGAGCTGCTTCTATAAATATTCCAGCCAAATAGTCTGTTCTGTAATACCTGAGCTTGCCATGATTTGCAAGTGAATTGAAGGGACCGGGTTGGGATTTTGGTTTTACAAATACAATAAAACTTTATTT
>NW_006400001.1:960265-989614 GCF_000299155.1 Elephantulus edwardii
TATATATACATACACACGTACATATATATATCATTATTTAATAAAATGTTCCTTTAAATAGACATAAGTAGGATGGAAGTAAATCAGGATTTTTTTTTAAATGAATACTTTGGAACTGAAAACCAGAGCTTCCACAGGTGACTGGAGATTCATCACCAGTCAGTCCCTGGGCAGAGGCGATGGACCACTCCACAGAGTCTGCATTCTTCCATTACACTCACTCATCTGTGTATGTTGCTTGGCTTCAGTTTTGAACTTGGCCGTGGATATGATTTGGCACTTTATAGAATCAAAAGCATCCAGAAACAGCTAGTCTTTGTGTAGAATACCCTTTCCTGCCAGATAGGCAGAGGCTGACCACTACATCACTTGAACCTAAGAGTGACGCCTAACTTTCTGTTGTCTCCTTGCTCCACTTATACTATTACCTTGTCATTGGCGTTAGATGCTTCCACGTTAATACAGTGATTCTGTGAACAACAGAATGACCATCACCCGCTCCTTCATCTTCCTCACTGTCTTTAACATATCAGACATGGGCTTTGTTGCCAAGCTAACTCATTAAGGATCTTCTGATAGTAAATATGGATTTATGGTGGTCAAGTGAGAAAGGATTTGCACTGGCAACCCAAAGGTGGCTGGTTCAAATCCACCAGCTGCTCTTTGGGAGAAAAGCGGGTAGTCTCACAGGTAATTTACAGTCTCTGAAAACCTGCCGGAGGGTTCCCTATGAGTCGATTCTGACTCTACAGCACATAAAAACAACAATATAATAAATACCATTGCTTATTTTTTTTCAAGTTGATTCCAAAGTAACTTCTTTTACTGGCCTCATTCTGATATCTAATGATCCTAAGATCCTTGTCTTGCTGTGCCTTTTAGATTTGCTTCCAAAATACCTTCAAATGAGTCTACATCTACTAAAACACAAAACATGTTTATATTTTCAATAATTTTATTATTTTAAACAGTCTCCCTCAATCTCCTCATCACCCTCCATGGAAGACTCGGATGTAAAACAACGAGCTCATCTCAGGGTTTTATCACCTACATAGTTATGCAACCCTCAGTCAGTGTTCTTTATTCATCTGTGTCTCAGATTCTAAAGTATGAAATGATAATAAATACTACTTCAAGTGGTTTTATTTACCTGTATTTAAAAAAAAAATCTCAAGATAGGGTTCATAGGGTCGCTATGAGTCACCTACGACTCAATGGCACTTAACAACAATATCATCAACAATATCACCAGTTGGCCTAGTGGAGAGAAAGCGATGCTACCAAGCCAAAGGTGGGTGACTCTACTCCGCGGCCCTCAGGCCTGTTTTTCATTGTTTTTGTTCAGATATTCTTCTAGGTCGTATAGCCCTAGTGTGTTCACTTGCCGTACAGAGGTAACTCATGGTTGCTGTGAAGCTGAACACTGTGACACTGGTGTGTCAAATGCGATAACGGTTACCCATGGCGGACAGTGTTTGGTGGAGCTGCCTGATTAAAACAAGCATGGAAGCAGGAGTAGCATCCACTTCTATAAATAGCTTGCCTCTGGAAACCCTATGAACCTGGAGAAAGGATGAAAGTCACACAAGTGTTGAGGACTTTTGTTCGTAGGGTCGCTATGAGTTGCCTACCACTCGACGACACTTAAAAACAACAATAATAACAGTATTAGAATGTTTTTAAAAGTTTCAAACACTTCACACATACAAAAGACTATGAGAGCTTTAAAAAGTGTTGAGTATTGGGAATGGGAAAGGAGGGCAAGGGGAGTAAAAAGAAAAATTTTTAAAACTATTAAATATATCCTTACTGAATGAAAGGGTGTGTAATAAGGTCTTATAATAAAGGGATAGTCAGATAGTGTCAATATTAATGTCATAAAACAGTTGTGTCTGAATGACTAAATGAAAAACTAGCATTCTCTGTAAACCTTCACTCCAATCACAATAAGATTTTTAAACTGTTGGGAAAAGACCACATGAGCTGTACCTTTCTATCTCACCCTCTTTCTGACTCTTGCTTTGTTCTACTTTGGAAGCGTGAGGTCCACGCTCGGTATGATACAGGAGCATTGAGAAGCTGGGAACGTGCCATTTTTGGGAGGGCTGGGCTTGGGTTCCCATCCGGGAAGAGTAGGAGACTGAGCTGCCCCTTGCATGTCTTCTCCAGTTCAGGATTTGCTCTCTGAGGACCACGGGTGCAGTCTCCCGGCCACTCCGCAGTCCATTTCTGACCTGAAATCACTGGCCACAGCCCTGCTGGAGACAATCCATGAGAAGAACATGGTCGTCCAGCACCAGAGGCAAACTAACAAGTAGGTGGTGGACTTTTCAGGTGGGGGGTGGGACAAGGGTATCAGAAGTGACTCACAACCAGGTAGAAATACAAACCCTCAGCCAAAGAGTCAAAATGCCAGTTGCCATCAAGTCATCTCCAAATCCTGCACCCGTGTGTGTGTCAGAGTGGCTTGCTCTCCATGGAGGTTTCAGTCCCTGTGTGTGTGTACTCGAACTTCCATCCTTTTGATTAGCAGCTAAGTGTGTTCATACCCTTGGAACCACCCAGAGCTCAGGAAGTTGAAATACCTCCAATCTGGAGGGACATTATTAAAGCAGAACTCTGAAAGTTATGCTACCAAGCCCAAGGTGGGTGATTTTAATCTGCTGCCCTGAGGCCGGGTTCACATTGTTTTCCTGTCAAACATTCTTCTAGGTGGTATAGCACTGGTCTGTCCATTGCTGTACAGAGGGAACTCGCGGTTGCTGTGATGCTGGACACTGTGACACTGATGTGCCAATGGTAATGGTTATGTGGTAATGGTTACCCATGGTGGACAGTGTTTGGTGGAGCTCCCCGATTTAAACAAGCTTGGAAGCAGGAGCGGCATCCACTTCCTAAAGAGCTTGCCTCCGGAAAATCTATGAACAGTGCTCAGGCCTTTTGTTCATAGGGTCACTATGAGTCGTCTACTACTCAACGGCACCTAACAACAACAACAACATGCCTCTACTTTGGGAGCCCGGGTAGCACAGTGGTTAACACATACATCTGCTAACCAGAGAGTCAGTGGTTCAAATCTACCAGCCAGACACTGTCCAGGAGAAAAAAAAATGAGGTAGTGTGTTTCCAAAAAGATCTTTTATGGTTGTCATGTGCCATCAAGATAAATACTCCATAAGACCACTGTTGTCAATACAGAAGGATAACTTGTCAAATGTGTATGGGGACACAAGAGGGGAAGGGGTGGGAGCAGAGGGATGAGGATGGATGGGAGAAATCATGGGGTCACATAATTTGCTGGGTGGAGGGGGCAGTGAAGAAAATGGGAAAGATCAGGCGGGGTCTGGAAAGACAAAAGAATGGAGGGCATAAAGCAATGAGTGGGAATGGTTGTATGAAACAATGTGAATGAAGGCTAATGTAAAACACAATGTGTATGAAGTTTGAATGCAAACCAATATAAAATAAAAGTCAAAAGAAAAAAAAAACCCAACTCACAGCTGGTCCTGCAGCGGGTTTTTAGAGACATTAAATTACATGGCGGGGGGGAGGGGGGATAGCCTGCCCCTCTTTCTCAGAGCACCTGGTAGATTTGAACCACCTGCATTGGGGTCAGCTGTGCAACTCCTTAGCTCTCACCGAAGCTCCCTCGGTAAAGATGGGCGGCCTTAGAGACTCGGTGGGCAATTCTTCAGCATGGCTGTGAGTTGTGATCAGCTCAGCGGAAGCACTTTGGTTCTGGGGTTTGATGCTTCTGCATTTACAGCAGCATTTTGGACGTCAGCTGGAGACAAAACCTGGAAACGGTGCTGGGGATCCTTTGTCAAATGCGTGCTCTGACTAGGCACTGCGTCACTGGGAATGTAGGGATGGCATGACAGTGTGAGTCACCCGATCCTCTCCCCGTGAACATCTCTGCATGAAGGAGCCCCCTCAGTGTCCCTTTAACCTCATGACATGCCCGATACACTCTAGATTCCAGAAACATCCAGTCCCTACCTACCTCCACAGGAGCCTGAGCCTCTAATGAAGGCTCCCAGCCTCTGCCTGATCCCCAGAAAGGTGGTGAGAACGAACCAGAACTGACAGCACATGAGTTTTTAAGAGGATGTTGACTGTCAAGTGAGTTGAAATAGGAGTTAGGGATGACGGAAGGATAACAGAAAATGTTCAGAGAAGAGGGAATAAACAAGAAGTGAAAGCAACACACCTTAGCAACAGATCTGGCTTTGTGTGTGTGTGACACGTGCAGTCACACGGGGCCTGAGCACATATGAGCCCTACTGGGCACAGAGCAACCTGAATCCCATCCCCAAATGAGAAGAGACTAGTCCAGGCCACGCATTTCTGCTTCTCCTTTCACGTGGACAGAGTGCCTGTACACTCTCTCCCTGTCTCCGTGCACAGTCACCCAGAGCTGAGTCAGAGCTCCGCAGTTAAAAGACAATGATTTAGAAAAATACTACATAACTTGGGATAGATTGGAGAGCATTATGCTGAGTGAACTAACTCAATCGCATAAGGATAAATACTGCAGAAGACCATTATTGTGATAATAGAAGGCCACTGTTGTAAAACGAGAATGACATGGGGGGGCGTGGATACTAAGAAAGATGGGATAAATTATGTATACTGCATTGAAACAGATGAGAGAGAGAACTGTTTAAAAGGGGTATGTGATTAGGTATTATTGTCATAACAGGAGTCCAGCACAAAGACTGCATAGTGGAGTGGACTTGGGGGGAGGGATTGTATAACAGTGAAAGAATTTTTCTTTTACTTTTCAAGGAGAAGAATGAACTAGAGGAGAGGGGTGGGCAGGGAGAAAAGTACAATAATGAATGAATGGAAATCCAAAATCTCTGTAAATTTTTATTAAAATTAATACTAATTTCAAAAATAGAAAGATTACTAGTAAAACATGCAGGGGAACCAGAGAAGGGGGGGGTGGGAGCAGAGAGGTGAGGATGAGTAGGGGTGAAACCGCAGGGTTGCACAATTTGGTGGATGGAGGAAGGGGTGGAGGATATGGGAAGGATCTGATGGGATCCTGAAAATATTGGGAAATGAGGGGGATGGTCCAATGGTGATTAATTTTATAAAACAATGCATGGGAATGATTGTATGAAATACAATGTGAATGAAGAATGCTGTGAAACACAGCGTATATGAACATTGTAAGCAAACCAATATAAAATAAAAGTTAAAACAAGGCACATCAACCAACTGCAACCATGAGTTTGGGGAGACCCCACAACACCACTGCCTGCTAATCTGCTGGTCACAGATTCTGGGTGGTCTCCCTCGCCTTCAGGCTGCCAGCCGGGAGGTCAGGAATGCACACAGCACCCTTGCTGTCCTGACTTGCTGGCTCCTGCCATCTCTGTGGCACAGCCCTCTAGTGGCCTAGTCCGTAAGGAGTTTTGCTGCTAGTTAAGGGTGGCATCTCTGATGGTTCAAATCCACCAGCAGCTGCCAGGGAGAAAGATGAGCAGTCTCGTCCCAAGTAATTTGTAGCCTCCAAAAATCAGAGGGAAGGTCAGCTAAGAGTGACTTCTGACTCCACAGCTGTTACTTGAAAGTTGATGTTTCTCTGTGACTCCTTCTCACTGGCCAGTCCTACGTGACGGGCTGTCACACCTCTTGAGACCAGTTGACATTAACCTTGGTGAGTCATTCCTGGTCTGGCTAGTTCTAGGAGTCTCAGTCCAAAGTACCCCTGTTATTTTGAGGTTTGTTTCCCAAGGCCAAAAACCACCTTCCCTAGGGTCCTGCCTTTGTCCACACTTGACATTCTGTTGATACCTGAAACTCTGTTGCCCACATTTTGAAATTTCCATTTTAAACCAGTAACTCTGCATTTTAATTTTTCACCGAACCAAACCTTAAGTCAGACCAAACCTTCTGCCTTGGAGGAAGTTCCGACTCACAGGGATCCTGTAGGGTGGAGGAGAACCATCCCATGGTGTTTCTAAGGCTATCAATCTTTATGGAAGCCAACTGCCATATCTTTCTCCTCTGGCGTGCCTGGTGGGTTTCAACCACTGACCTTCTAGATAGTAGCCAAGTGATTTAACCACAGTGCCACTGGAGCCCCCATTTTTCACTTGGATGACAAATCTTATAGCCCATCCTGTTAAAATATGGATCCTTTGAACCAGGATGAAAGTGTGGATGGAACAGAGAATGCCGAAAAACTAGGTTTTAAGCGAGATGGGGAGGACCCAGGGCCCTGGAGGAGACAGGTTCAGGAGAGAGACTAGGAAATGATTGAAAATATTGTAAAAATAAAATAGGGGGAGAGAGAGAGACGAGAGTGAAAGGAGAAAATGCACAAGAGATTAAGATAGATATATAAGAGAAAGCAGAGGGCGGTGAAGTGGGGCCGGCTGGTCTCCAAGGAATGACAAGGGTAATTTATTGACAGAGGAAGTTTTAAAAGTTATTTAAAAAATGAAATCGTAGCCAAGGAATGAAACCAGATGCTGAGCTCAGTGGCTTCCCGGGGGAGGAAGAAGAAATTGGAATCTCTTTGGAACAGGTGCTCAAGGCAGGGGTGCAGCCGTGACAACATTGTGTTGTTGTTGGCGGTGCTGGTGTTATTAGCTGCTGTTAGGCCCATCCCGATGCAGGGTGACCCCACACATGTGGAGTGGAAGTGCTCCCCAGAGTGGTGACAGCTGTCACTTTCAAAAACACACCACCAGGTCTGCCTTCTGAAGGGCCCTTAGGTGCATTTTGAATAGCCAGCCTGTAGGAAGTAGCTGTGGTATACAGATGAAACAACCCTGCTTGATGAAACTGAGGAGAACCTGCAGCGTTTGCTTCAGAAGGTCAAAGTCTGTAGTCTTCAATATGGATTGAAGCTCTACATCAAGAAGACAAAGATTCTCACCACTAGGCCAATTGGTAGCATCATGGTAGACGGAGAAGAGATTGAAGTTGTTAACGATGACAGCTTTCTCAGCTCCAAAAGAAGCATTATTGCACCAGCAGTCAGGCAAATCAAAGGGTGAATTGCATTTGGGGAAAATCAGATGTCAGGGACCTCCCCGGAATACTACAGAGAAATGATGTCAGTCTAGGGACTAAGGTGTGCCTGATCCAGTCCATGGTCTTTGCAATTACATGCTATGTATCAGAGAGCTGGACAATGATTAAGAATGACAGAAGAATTGAAGCCTTTGAGTTGTGGTGTTGGGGAAGAGTATTGAACATGGACCACCAGGAGAACAAATAGGTCTGTCTTGGAGAGGGTGAAACCAAGTTTCTTCTTGGAGGCAAAGATTTTGAAGCTCAGTCTCACAAACTTTGGGCATATGGCCAAGAGGGACCAGTCCTTGGAAAAGAACATCATGCTCGGAAGGGTGGAGGGACAGCACGGGAGAGGAAGACCCCAGATAAGATGGACTGATACATTATCTGGGGCACTGGAGGTAGGTGTGTCAGAGTCAGCGAGATTGGTTCAGACAGGCAGGCTTCAGAGCTGCTCTACATAGTGTTGCTATGGGTCACAGGCAGTTCGACAACACGTAACAACAACAGTTCACCTGATGTACTTGAGTACTTTCAGGCTTACCTTTTGATCCACAAAATAAGAATAATAATGGCTGCCTCATAGGTTGTTTCACATAAGCCAAATCAAGTGTTCTGGGATTCCCATTCTTCTCAGAGTCATCCACACCCTTGATTGCTGAAAATGAGGAGGACTTGAAGCACTTGCTGCAGAAAGTCTAGGACTGCAGCCTTCAATATGCATTGCACCTCAATGTCAAGAAAACAAAAATTTTCTTTCACCACTCGATCTATAGGCAGCACCATGATGGTGAAGAGATTGAAATTGTCAGTGATTTCATCTTGCATGGATCAACAGTCATGGAATGATTGCATGCATGGTCAGGAGATCAGGAGACGTATTGCATTCGGCATGTCTGCTGTCAAGGTCCTCTCCAAGATACTGAAGAGCAATGATGTCAGTTTAAAGACTAAGGTGTGCCTGATTCAGGCCATGATCTTTTCCAGTCACTTGCTATACTTCTAAGAGCTGGACAGTGAATAATGACAGAAGAATTGATGCCTTTGCGTTTTGGTGTTAGAGAAGGGTTCTGAGTATCCCATAGACTGTCAAGAAACAAACTGGTAAGCTTTGAAGAAAGTCCGACCAGAATGCTCCTTAGAGGCAAAGATGGTGTAGCCTTGTATCCCATGTTTTGTGCATGTTGCTAGAAGAACTACTCCTTAGAGAGGGATGTCATGCTTAGAGAGTTGGAGGGATGATGAAGGAGAGGAAGCCCTCCAACCAGGTGGATTGATAGAGTGTTTGTAGCAATGGAATCAAATGTGTCAGAGATTGTGTGGATGGCACAGGTAGGACAGACTTCAGATAGGCTGTTCACACTGTCACTCTGACTTGTACTTGACTCAATGGGACCTGAAAACAACAAGAAGAAGCATTGGTATATTGTTGCTGTTAGGTGTCCAAACCCGTGCCATTGTCACAGTCACTGCTGTGATTCTGAGACCCATTGCTCTGGTCCATTGCTGGAACCACTGTGCTAATCTATTTCTTTGAGGATCTTCTTCTTAACCCCTACCCCTCTTCCTTACCAAGTTTTATGGAATGTCTTCTCCTGATAATTCTGCAATGTGTCAGGTCTGACCATCCTCAATTCTGAAGAGAGCTCTCTGGCTACACTGCTTCCAAGGCAGATTTGCTTATTCTCTGGGCAGTTCCTGGTACATCCACTGTTCTGCACATTTGCTTATTCTCTGGCCAGTCCCTGGTATATCCACTGTTCTGCACGGAGAGAGTAATTCAAAGGTATCAGTGCTTATGTTTGTCCTTCTTCATCGTCCAGTTTGAGCTCTGGTGGCCTAGTGGTAAGAACCTGCGCTGCAATCCTGAATGTACGTGGTTCGAACCCACCAGCTGCTCTGTGGGAGGAGGGACAGTTTTCTCCACTGCAGTTAACTGCCTCTGAAAACCTGCTGGAGGGTCAGCTATGAGTCATTTCTGACTCGACAGTACAAAACAACAATACCATGCACAGTATAGGTAATACTAAGGATCAGGGACACGGTAGTCCTCAAAGGGACATCCTGTTCCTTAGTAGTTTAGAGTGATCCCTTGCAGCAGATTTACCCAGTATAATTCATTGTTTGATTTCTCTACTGCTGCTGCCATGGACATTGTTGCTCCAAGTAAAAGGAAATCTTTGACAATTCTAATTTGTCTTTGCTTCTCATGATGTTGCTTATTGGTCCAGTTATGAGGACTTTAATGTGTGTGCTTCATCAAGAACTGTTCTATATTTTCACCAATTAAGAGTGTGTCTTTCATATAATGCAAGTTGGTGATAGCAGTGTAAATGGTTTGAAGCCACCAGCTTTTCTGCTGGAGAAGGATGGGCACTATGCAATTTACAGCCTCAGAAAACCCGCTGGAGGGTCAGCTATGAGTCAATTCTACCTTGATGGCAGTGAGGTTTTTTAGTCTGAATTTATGTTAATGAGGAGAGCACAAATCAGAAGCACAAGAGGATAATAGTTCTACAATTCAAAAGATGTATTTGACGTCAGTAAATTGCACGCATGGAGAGAAAAAGACAGCTAGATATCAATTCAAGAACTATTGTGATTGCATCTCAAATCTATCTGTTGCTGAGAAGAGAGCTTAGTTCAGAGTAAAACGCCAGAAGTGAGATTCTAAAGACTGGTGTTTATTGAAGGATCAGTAACATGAAAGCAGAACAGACCCAACAAATGGAGTGGAAATTGACAACAACGGATAAAGATGATGCAGAATCAAAGACTTCCGAAAAAGCGGAAAACAAAAGCTCTAAGTGCCTGGATGAGGCAAATACTGGCAGAGGGCTTTCTGTGAACCCAAAGGGAATATCAGTGAGGATGTTGCGAGTCAACTCAGGTGACAGCAGGCTGGCTCCAGGGCCACGCGTGTGTGCAGATTCATGCATATTCATGTTCACAGCTATCCCTGGAACATAGAGGGAGAGGTAGGAGAACAATTCTGATCCTCCCACTGAAAGGAATTGAAACTTAGCTATTAAGGTGGTTTCCGCATCATCTTAGCACAGCGGTGCCAAGAAAAATCCCTCCCCCAGTAAAATAAAGATTCGTTGCCCATTTTCAGACCCATGGAACGTGATTGAAGCTTTTTCGGGCAATCCAGTCATTGCCTAACTATATTTAATTTTGTGAAGTGGGAAGGAAGAGACACAAATGTCCATACTAATGTCTCATCATACAGTTTATACAGTTTGGCTTCCTCATAACCAGTCGGCTCTTTTCAAATGCGCATTCCAAAATTTACATATCACAGGGGGTCTTGGCCTTCCAAACGGTCACACTGGAAAGCAATATAATTACCTTCATGTTTCTGCAATTACTACAAACTTTGACTGCTCCCTGCAGATAATTACGGGTTATGGGGGGATAAGGAAGCAGTTACTTAGTCACATATATTTATTGAACACCTACAATACGCCAGGCACTGTGCGACCTATCAGGATCTTAAACAGCGGCAAGACCTACGCTGGGGCTGAGGAACCAGGTCTTACTGTTTTATTGACCCAAAACGCCATTATCAAGCATGGTTATCCACACTGCTTTGTTCACAACCAAGGTGGTTTCCCCAAAACAGACCTGCCCTCCACGAATCAAAGTGTGATAGTACTCAGGCTATTCAAAATTAATTTCTATCTTAAACAATGAGCCATTCTCAAATAGAAATTCTGTAAGGTGTTTTGCCTATGGAATAGTTCTTTAACTTCCCAGGGGTCCACTTCATGGGGAGAGAGATAGCGCATTCTTAAATAGCAACGTTTTAATAAGTTTAACCATTTCTTTTCCTTTTTAAAATGTATTTTCAATCAAGTATCTAATCTGATAACTGACTGCTCCCAAGTCAATTCCAACACGTGGTGAACCTCCATTGGATTTCCTAGGCTCTAAACCTCTTTGGGGAGCTCTAATGGCTTAGTGGTAAGAAGTGACACTGTCAACACAAAGGCTCCCAGTTCAAATCCACCAGCTGCGGCATTGGAGAAAGATGAGTAATCTCCTCTTCTGTGATTTGTTATTGTTGTTGTTATGTGCTGTCGAGTCACCTGCGACTTGTAGCGACCCTATGTGCAGCAGCTCTGAAGCCTGCCCTGTCCTGAGCCAGTCTCACTGACTCTGACATACCTAATCCTACTGCCCCTGTTACCATGTCAATCCTCATCTGGGATCATCCTCTTCTCTGCTGTCTTTCCACCCTTCTGAGCATGATGTCCTTTTTCAAGGATCAGCCCCTCCTGGCCACAAAGTATGTGAGACAGAGCTTCAAAATCCTAGCCACTAAAGAGAAACTTGTTATAACCCTCTGCAATACAAACCTGTTTATTTTCTTGGAAGCCTATGGTATGCTCAAGACTCTTCTCGAGCACCAAAACTCAAAAGTATTGATTCTTCTTCTGTCATCCTTAGTCATTGTCCAACTGTTTGATGCATAACAAGTAATTGCAAAGACCATGGCCTGAATCAGGCGCACCTTAGTGTCTAGACTGACATCGTTGTTTTCAGGTACTCTGGAGAGGTTCCTGACAGCAGATTTTCCCAGTGCAATTTGTCTTTTGATTCCTTCACTGCTGGTACCAAAAGTGTTGATTGTGGAGCTGAGCAAGCTGTAATTGTTAACAACCTCAATCCCTTCTCCATCTGTCATAATGCTGCCAATTAGCCCAGTGGTGAGAATCTTTGTTTTCTTGATGCTGAGCTTCAATCCATATTGAAGGCTGCAGTCCTTGACCTTCTGCAGCGAGTGCTTCAGGTCCTCCTCAGTTTTAGTAAGCAGGGTTGTGTTATCTGTATAACGTAGATTGTTGATGTGTCTTCCTCCAATCCTGATACCACATTCCTCCTCACAGAGCCCACCCTCCCAAATTATTTGTTTGGCATATAGATTGAAAAGGTATGGAGGCAGGATTTACTGGAGGGTCAGCTATGAGTGAATTCTGAATCGATGATACACAAGAAAAAAAACAGTAGTAGTATTCCATTGTATGAGTATACCACAGCTTCTCTATCCATTTATTTGTTGCTGGACACTCGGGTTGTTTCCAACTCCTTGCTATTGTGAACAAAGCCACAATAAACATGGGTGTGCATGCTACTGACCTTTTGGCTGGCAACACAATACATAACAAGCTCAAACTCATTGTTCTTGGATTGGAACCCACTCATATCTGCCCCTCCAGTGGGTTTACAGAGGCTGTAAACCACACAGATTGCCCGTTTTATGATCCAAACCACCAATATTTGGGTTGTCAGCACAACTCCTTACCCACAAGACCACCGGAGCCCCCTCATACTCTAAACCACACCATCAACCCTAGCTGTTGATGACCCTCCATTGAGTTTCTGAGGCTGTAGACCATATGGGAGCAGAGATTCACACCATCCACCTTTGAGTTAACAGCCCAGGAGGTAACCCACTACTAACCATCACTCCTTCACTCACTGCTGCCAAGTCAATTCTGATTCCACCAGGATTCCGAGACTCTGAAGGAGTCCTGGTGGTGCAATAATTAAGTACAAAGCTACTGAACTAAAGGTTGTGGGTTCAAGTCTACACGCGGGCTCTGTGGGAGAAAATGAGGCTGTCTGTTTTCATAATGGCTAAGATCTCTGCCTGTGTTTTTAAGTCAGTTTTCCTTTAAAGGTCACTGTTGTTGTTTGCCTTCAAGTCAGAACTGACCCACAGCTGACCCTCCAGCAGGTTTTCAGAGGCATTAAATTACACAGGAAGAGTTTGCCAAAGAGATTGCCTATCTTTTCCCCATCGAGCGCGTGGACATAAACCACATGCTTTGAGGATTGCACTGCAGCTTCTTACCACGAGGCGACTAGGGTGCTGTCAAATACGTTCTGACTGCTAGCAATTCTATGTACAGTAGAACAAAACATGCCAAGTCCTTCGTCGTCCCCGCAATCCTTGCTGTGTCTGAGCCCCTTGTTGCAATTATTCCAACAAGCCTTCTTGTTAAGGGTCTTTTCTGCTGACCTCTACCCTGCCAGCATGATGTTTTCTCTAGAGACGGGCCCATGGTGATAGTGTGTGCTGCTGGACTCAGAACATCTCAGTCAGACAGAGCAGAATGGCCGCCAGACCTTCCGAGACTGCAGTCTTTATGAGATCAGAGTCAGAAGCTCAGCACTAAGTTAATGTACCACCAGGACTCCTTTCCATAAAGATTACAGCCAAGAAAACTCAATGAAGTTCTCCCCTGTACCCTAACCCTAACCCTAACCTAACGCTAACCCTAATCTAACCCTAACCCTAACCCTAACCCTAACCCTAACCTTAACCTTAACCTTAACCCTAACCTTACCCCTAACCCTAATCCTAATCACTGAGGCAGAATCAACTTGACAGCCTCCTGTAACAGCAGGGCACACACAGGGAGAGCTCTTCCACAACCCTGAGAGTGTACAGGACCCCACTAACCTGCTGGTGTTTCCTCCCCTCCCCAGGATCCTCGGGAACCGGGTCGCTGAACTGGAGAAAAAATTAAGAACTCTGGAAGTTTCTGGTTTGTGGAGTCTTCCGGGTAAGCAAAACTTCAGAAACACTGTTTTCTGTAATGCCAGCTCCCACGTAGTATGACCAGCAGTTCCTGCCTTTTCAATGTCCTTTTATTGGAAGATTTTTAAAATCTCTGAGAAACCTACAAGCACTTCAGACTTCTGGGATAAAGCAGGAAAGTCAGTACGCACACTCCTCCTCGTAGAACAGTGATTCCCTGTTAACGTAAATTTGGGAATTTTCCTTGTATGTGTCTATGTAATAATTTTTTTAAAAAAAACCTTTTGTGAATGTAGCATGTTGTTTCCTTTCTTTTTCCTCAATCCACATTATAAATATTTGCTCTGTTTAGCCATCATTGCCAGCAATGAATATAGATTTGCCCATTTTAACACGTTGCCACACACCTTAAAGGTGACAACTGTGCTTAGAAACACATTTTTTTTCAATTGTTTATGACTGCCATATGAAATTGAGTGTCAGTCATATGTTTGGAAGTGAAAATTAATTAAAATGTGCAGGACGGCTATAGCCGTCATTTTCAGCAACATGTTAACTGTCAGGACAAAACAAATGTGTGTGTTGTTCACATTTTGCAAATTCAGTTCCCACACTACCCACTGTACCTGTTCAATTCGGCTACCTGTTTCTCCTTTCTTTCCCATTTAGAAAAAAATCAAAATATCCTGTGGAGGTTTTCCTTCCACTGTGGTGCGGGGGCAAATCTGTTGTTTGGCTTTAATTAGCTATATTTATCGCGTTTGTCTTGGTAAAATACCCCCTTTCGTGAGACCACTGTCAGCTCTTGCTTTTGTCTCATACACTTTTCAGAAACTTATATTTATCATTTTCCACCCCCTCCCCTTTCCCCGGGAGCAGCCCTGTACATATATTTTTAGTTACTTAACCTTTCTGCACAAGCCAGTCTCCTCTCCCCTGGAGTCAGCGCGCCTGCTCCCCTGGAAGGCGTGATGAATGGAAATTGCCACCAGGAGGTGGACAGCGGACACCAGGCCTGCTGCACGGGGCTCTGAATGGCCGCCTTCAGTGCGTGTCACGGTTTGGAATTTGCAGTTGGCAACTCGCCTGCCTTGAACTTCATGTCAAAAGACACCACAGAACCAATCAGTGGCGAGTGTCTGTCCTGGGGATTCCAGAGAGCCACTTTGCAGAGCCTTATCTGCACATGAAAGCCTTTCTTTTATTGCTATTGATTTCCACACAAGCCAGCCTCTTCATTCTGCAGCCAAGTGGCCATTTCTCTGGTTTTCACTAGAGCTGTGTTTGGGAGTTTCCCCTCAAACTTGACTCAGTGGGATTTCTCTGTGTTTTCTTTCTGTAACTCATGCCCTGGTAGGGAGCCCTGGTGGCAGAGTCCATAGAAAGTCGTAATGCTAACGCGAACATTGTGGCTCTCTGGTGGTTCGAATCCACTGGCCACACTTTGAAAGAAAGATAGCAGTCTCCTCATACACAGTTTATAGTCTCAGAAAACCCCTGGACGGTCCGCTGTGAGGAGGTTCTGATACAGTTGGTAATGAGAGTTACAACTCCAGTAGCATGGTGGATTAAATGTTGAAATGCTAAACAAAAGGTCCGCAGTTCCAAACCACCTTTTGCTGCACAGGAGAAAGATGAGCAGTAGCCTTCCATAAGGGAGCTCCAGTGGCCTAGTGGCAAGAAGCTGCACTGCAGTCCTAAAAGCACGTGGTTCGAGGCCACTAGCTTCTCCGGGGCAGGGGCAAAGGTTGGACAATCTCCTTTGATACGATTAACAGCCTCTGAAAACCCACCAGAAGGTCAGCTATGGGTCAGACCCCACCCTACAATACACAACAACAGGCTCCCAGTAAGATTTACAGCCTCAGAAACTTAGTAGGCAGTCCTCCTCCCTTCTCTGGGCCCACCATGAGTCGGGAACTGCTTGATGTTGTGAGTTATGTAAGATGTATGTGAGCACAGCGGTTGACGCACGCAGCTGCTTTACCTGAAACATCAGCTGCAGAAAGCTAAGACAGTCTACTTCTGGAGAAATGGAGAGACTTGAAATCCTGCAAGGCAGTTCTACATTGTCTTGGGGGGTTGCTCTGAATCAGGATTGATTTGCCAGCAGGGTTGGGGTTCAAATAAAAATACAGACATTGAGGAAGTGTGTGAATGCTGAGAGTTTCCTAGATCCGTCTAGGTGAGCCATTGCATGGCGGTTACACAATAAGACTTCTCTTTCCTCTCTTTTTTGCTGCCCGAAGGCCTGAGCTACAATGTATCAGTGGGATTTGGGAGTACGTTCTGTTTGCAATATCTTCTCGTGGCTCTGTTCAGCAGTGTGCCGACATCATTCATCCCTGCATGCAAACACATGGGCACGCATTATCCCTGTATCCTTGAGCTTTTCTGATGAGCACGGTCAAGTCAAATGGAGAATTCAATTAGTGCAAAGCAAATATTCATGGGGGACACTGGCTTTGAGGGATGAGATCGGATAGATTTTATGCCTCAGCCACGTTTGTTCCAATTCCTGGCCTTCACAGGGTGCAAAGTGGGAGGACAGGAGAAGGGGTGGCAATTCCCCACGTCACGTAGTTGATGTGCTGTGATGGGGAATGTTAGAATGAAGCAACATCAATGATACGTTCAAGCCGAGGTGGGAGTGAACAGGGATGGGGACACTTCCCGTGTAAATCAGATCAGTCCCTCCCACGTGCTCAACACTTCTCTGAACGCCATTGAACCTGCTGCATGGAGAGTAAGAGGAAACATGTATTATTGTTCTTCCTCTTCCTCCTCTTCCTCCCTGCCTCCTCAACATGGGAGCCCAGTAAGGCCCCTGGTTATCGTACATAGCTTGTACTCATCTACTGACCTAAAGTTTGGCAGATCAAACCTACCCAGCAGCACCACAGAAGAGTGGGATGTTTGCTTCTGTTAAGAGTGTTGTTGTCAGATGCCATCAAGTTGGCTTCAGTTCGTAGGGACCCCGTGTACAGCAGGACAGACCCCTGTCCGATCCCGCATGGTCCTCTGCCCTCCTCACAATCTCTGCTCTGCCCATGCCCACTGTTACAGCTACACTGTGTGAAACCACCTCATCGAGGGTCTTCCTCTCTGATGACAATGTCCGTCTCTGGGGACCGGTCCCTCCTGATAGCAGGCTGAAAGCTGTCCACTGTGAGTGACCCTGCTGGTATTTGAAATGCTGATTACATAGCTTCTAGCATCCCAGCAACACACAAGCCACCGCAGTCTGACGAACTGTTGTTAGTTGTCATCAAACTGAAACCAACTCTTGGTGATTGTGTGCTCACAGTGGAAATGTTCCATAGGGTGTTCAAGGCTGTGGGCTTTTGGAAGTAGATGACCAGGCCTGTCTTCCAAGGCTCACACACACAGAGAGAGAGAAAGAGAGATATTTCTTTTATAGAATTGGCTCATAGATTGACACAGTAACTGAGATGATGGAATTAAGTGTATTGGCATCAGAGAACCTGGCTCAGAATAGGGCAGACTTCAGAGCTGTTGTACAGAGGGTCGTTATGAGTTGTGGCCAATTTGATGGCACATAACAACAATTGTGGAAGCTAGAAAACCCAAAATGTCTTAGGTTTGGTGACAGACAGACTGAAAGCTTCAGCTTGTTTATTTCCGTTCTTGAAACAGGCTCTGTCTTCCCCAGAACACTGCCATTATTGCTCATGAAGCTTTCAAGTGATTGGATGAGGTCTAATTAATGGAGGATGATTCGCTCACTTAAGCCAACACATCACAATGCTAATCACATATAAACACCTTCAGAGCAACACCTAGACAAAGTGTTCAACCCAACATTGAACCCCAATCGCCTAGCCTAGCCAAGGCTAGATTAACCATCCCAGAGCCTCCTCCGATGAGCCAACCCAGCCACGTGTTGGTAACATTTGAGCACTGACTTCCTAGACTGTATGTAGCCTGGAAGGTTTCTGGAGTTTTCCCAACATGAGCAACAGCTGTGCTGCACAGAACTGCAGGGCTGGCTCGGCCAGGTTTCTGCTCTCCTGAGTTGACCCACAGTAGCAGAGAAATCGGGGTGCTGAGCTTGCTGTTTAGACGCCCAGTGGAGGAGCTGTATGTATGGCTCTCTTGATTCTTTAAGGAAGGAGTTGATTACCTCAACACAGACACCATCTTGTGCTCTGCTGAACCTGAAACATGCAAGTTTAGGGCCCCTAATCAGAGACTTAGAGATGGCTTAGTGGTAGAATGTTTGCCTTTTATGCAGGAGACCCAGGTTAGACTCTTGGTCAGACTTTTGGGCAATGCATCTCATGCATGGCCACCACCTGTTGGTGTTTTTAAGCTTGAGGGATGCAACAGTTAAGTCCTTACCTGGTAACTAAAGGTTGGTTGTTTGAACCCTCTCAGTGGCTCCATGGGGGGGGGGGGGAAACGCCTGTTTTTTGGAAAGAGAAAAGACTCTGTTTCCGTAAACATCCCAGCCTAGGAAACCCAGTATGGTAGTTCTCTCTGCTTAGTCACGTGGGACACCATAAGTCATACATCTCTTCAGCTGTACCTGACAAGAACAGTAACACCCATTAATAACATGCTCCATCTGCCTGAGGCAGCGGCAAGCACTGTGGTCCTCCAAGATGTCACGATTCCCAAGGAGGCATTAGCCTTTTGTTAAGACGTTCCTCAGCTATTTATGGAGCACATACCATTTGCCAAGCTCTTTGCTAAAGTCTGGGAAATCAGCATTAATAAGACATGGCTCCATGGGAAGACAGTAATATAAACTAACAGAAGTGGCCAAGAAGCACGACGATGCCAGGTTCACCTGGGTCTTCAAGGAATGAGAACTACACAGAACAGATACCATGTTGTGTGCTGGTGAACCTGAAGCACAGAGGGTTGGAGCCTCTGACCAGAGCCCTAGAGGGCAGTGGTGGCTTGGTGGTCGGGTTCTTGCCTTCCATGCGGGAGATCCAGGTTAGATTCCCAGCCGGCACCTTCATGCACAGTCTGTCAGTCAGTGAAGGCTTGGGTGTTGCTATGATGCTGACCCAGTTTCAGTGGAGCATCCAGGATCTAGCTGAGTAGGGAGAAAGGCCTGGCAGTTTACTTCCAAAATTCAGCATCCCCCCACCCACCTACCCCAACCCTCTATAGATCAAAGCCATTTAATTTGCAATAAATAAAGGGTCTGAGACCAGGCAACACCTTGTCACTTGTATGTGAGCCCGCCATATTGGAGCCAACTCCATGGCATCTGACAGCAGCAGTCAGAGCTCCAGAGACATTTAGTAGTTTGGCTGCGTGCAAGTTTAGAAAAAAGTCAGACAGCAAGACTGGACCACAGTTGAGGCCATGGTTCTCTGGAGCTTTTGTTACTGGCATGGCACTCCCCACCAAGACAGTCTTTGAAGCCACGGGCCAAAATCTGTGGCCAAATCCTGCCTGCTTGACTCTCTTGATCAGTTGAGACAGCTTCACTTCATGTCTCTGTGTTTTTTGTCTCTGTGTCTGTGCTTGTGATTCGCATGTGTCAGCACCACACTTCTCTCCTTCCCACCTCCAAAACATGTCATGGCCTCCAAGGTGAACCTCACTGAATTTTCCTCTCTCCTATCTCTGCACTAGCTTTCTGTTGTCCTCTTAGGAAGCTCATAGTATTAGCATGAGATCATGTCCTACCTGGAAGTTTTAACTGTGATGATTTGGGACACCCGACCCTGCCCACCTTGTAACAGCATTGTTATTTAGTCGGAATGATTAACTTGAATTCAATCAGCTAGAGTATCTATCCCAATGCTATTTAAACTATGAAGTTGTGGTTTCAAAGAGTGGCAATTACTGAGTGCCAAGTAGTCTAAGTGAAGTGATTCAATGCATTTCACCCTGAACAACCACCTCTTAAAATAGGTGATGTTATTCTTCTCCATTTGACAGATGAGAAATCTGAGTCCTAGAGAGACTAAGCAATTTGCCCAGGGTTACTCTGCCAGCAGGAAGCCGAGCAGCATCCACTTCCTAAACCACATGCTTCTGGAAACTCTATGAACTTTGATAGATGATGATAGTCATAGAAAGGCTTCAGGCCTTTTGTTCACAGGGTTGCTGTGAGTTGTGCTTGACAGGATGGCAATCGATAACAACAACAACAACAGCAGTTCAACCAGCAAGTGGTGGAGACCAGAGCACAGTCACTCCAGTGTGGTTTCAGAGTCCACACTGCCAGCCAGTCTGCTGTTGTTAACTGTTGTCATTATCTCTGATTGAAACCACGTCTTGTCCAGGCCAGCATGCTAGGGTCACCCTTTACTGGTGACATTTGCAGGCAACCATATCGCAGCAGGACTCTCAGAAAGGAGTCAGCCAGGCTTGGATCCTCCTTGCTTCATTTACACACTAGAGAGAGAGGGCCCACTCAGTGTGAAGAAGCACATTGTGGACTCAAGCCCAAGTGAATTGTGTGGTAGGAAATGTAGCCACAACTCCACAGATGACGTGTTATGTCCATTTTCCCTCTTCCATGACAGGAGGCAAGGACACCATACTGTTCAGTGACCCCACTCTGCCCGCCATCCAGAAGTCGAGGTCTCCACTGACGAAACTCACTGAGCAGCCCACCGAGAACTCAGTGAGTCCCAAGGATGGTAAGCACACCTCCATTTCTTCTTCTTTGCCTACCACGTGCTGGACACACAGTAGGGGCCCGGGGGGACCTGGCCCTTCCCCTTCCTGGAGCTTCTGGGGCAATCCCTCACCTTTCCTCTTGATGCTTACATGGCTATGGCTTGCTTGAAATTCCAGCACAAGGAAGCATGTTCTTGGCATAAGATGTGATGAACAGTGAAGGCTCATAAGTCAGACAATACTGGGTACAGATACCTGACCCTCATTTTACCACCAGTAAAAACTTGGCCTTACACTTCCTTGCCCCTGCTTATAAAATGATAGCCCAGTTTCCATGAAAGGGTGTCACACTGCCAGGCATGCAGTAACTGTTCTGTGACTCAGAATTTCTCCATTGCCAAGCAGGGTGTTTTGAAAGAGATTGAAAGTCTCCTTAAGGTGCCAGATGAGTCAACAAATGTGAAAGCCAGATTCCTTCTCTGGAGGTCTTATTCCCCTGACAAAACCACCGTTCACATCTTTCAAAGTTTCACTGTCTTCTCCATCCACCTTCAGTGTGGTAGCCTGTTTCCAGGTTGCCTACCAGTGGTCTTCCTCTCCCACTTTTCATACCCTTGTGTGGTCCCTTCCCACGCTGAATCAGGTTAGTCTTTGTGACTAATATAAAGAATGGTATGCACCTTGCAAAGATACTGTTGTTGTTGTTGTTGTTGTGTGCCGTCGAGTCATTTGCTACTCATAGCGACCCTATGTACAACAGTCCTAAACTCTGCTCTTATCCTGTGCCAGTCGCACTGCCTCTGACACACCCACCCTGATTACCCCAGTGACTGAATCAATCCACCTCATAGAGGGTAAAGATGAGTCATGGTAAACTCAACAGCACCTCACCACAAGAGGTGTACCTTTCGAGGCTAGATCGTAGAGGACTTTGTCTTCCTTTGCTGTTGAATTGTCTGTTTGTGAGGAAGCCATCGGGTGTGTCATGAAGATACCCAGACAGCTCGTCATGCTCTTCATGTGGTGTGGTGCTGAGACCTCCTGCCATCTACTATCTGAATGAATTAATCTGGAGACGTCCACCCATACCACTAAAGCCTGCAGGTGATGACACGCCCGGCCCACGTCTTGATGGCAATCATGCCAGAGAGAGACACTGGGTCCAAACCACCCAACCAAACCACCCCCACCACCACCCCACCACCCCCGGAGTACTGAGTCATACGTTGCTAGGGTTTGAGGTCATTTGTTAGGCAACAGTCTAGAACTATTACACTCAAGGTGTGAGTGAAGTTAATTACTTGGACGTGTACATTTTCTTTTTTGCTCAGGATCATGCATTCAACCATCTCTATCCAAATATTCTCGAAATAGCTTTTCCCTCCAGGGTTCTGGAGCTGATGGATATTCTGTGGATATCCATAATAGTTACCCTCTTCTCCTTGTATTCTCCCTCGCTTTTTCTTATTTGGTCTGCATCTCAGCTACCTAGACTTGAAATATTGGAGTCCTTGACAATTATAGACTTTCCCCGGCTTGTTACATTGGGTCTGGGGTTAAACTCTGTTCAGAGAGGGTGGGGTTTTTTGCATCTCTTACTATCACCACTAGCATGGCTCAGTTCCTCCTTACCTTGTTGACAGGGTCCCCTCTTGATTCTTGCCTCTTGGACACCCCCTGCTTTATTCTACCTTTGTCCTTCTGTTGTGGGATAAAGTACTATCTGCATCCTGCTCAAAAGCTGGTTTTTGTCCTAAACAAAAATCCCAAATGCTCCACTTTTCTCCCACTCAGAGTCTCTTTAGGTAGCTTCTGATTATCTGCGTCTATCATACTGGACTGACCAGCTGGATAAGTTGACTATCTTTGCACAAGAAACCACCACATAGCTTACCAATTAAAGCAACCAGCTGATGGTATTGAATTCCAAGTCTTTGGTCAGATGGGTGGGTCTGTGACCTAAGCTGGGCGCAAGGAGGTTTCCCCAGGCATCTGCACAGCTAGAAGGTAATAGCAGAGCTGAGTCATTGGACAGGGGAGACTAAGAGCTTCTCTGCTGTCATAAACCTACTGCCATATGATGGTGGACTTCCCTCCTTCAAGTGGACTGAAAAGACTCATATTGTTCATAGGGTCAGTATGAGCGTAGTTGACTCAATGGCCCCTAACATCAACAGCGGCATTTCTTTTGGTCAAAAAATCTATTTACCCATCATCCTCACTATAAATTCCAAACAAATTAAAACTTTTGGTTTAACTTTCAGTTGGAAATCAGCCAAATGGATCCAAAAAGGAATCATCCACATACCTTTTTACCTTTCCAGTGGGGGAAATGATCCCAGTTGGAATGGACACATTTGTGTGATCTATGCAGAATGATAGTGGTCTAGTGCTAAGGAGTTGTTTTCTCAACCCAACAGCAAGTGATTAGAATCCATCAGCTGCTCCACAGGAGAAGGATGAGTTGTCTTTAAACAGATAAATAGAGCCTCATTCTTGGGCATCTTCCAAGAACTATGTCTTGAGGTCCATTCAAGTACTTCTTGTAGCACAAATGCACAAGAATTGATGCCTTTGAGCTGTGGTGTTGGAGAAGAGTGCTGAACAACCCATGGACTGACAAAAAAACAAATATGTCTTTGAGAGAGTGTAGCCAGAGTGCTCTCTGGATGCAAAGATGATGAGGCTTCACCTCACGTACTTGGGGCATGTTGCTAGGAGAGGCTAGTCCTTGGAGAGGGACACGGTGTTCGGAAAAGTAGAGGGTTGTTGAAGGAGAGAAAGACTCTCAACCAGGTGGATTGACACGGTAACTGCTGCAGTGGGTCCTAGTGTGTCAGGAGGTGAGAATGGCACAGAATAGGACAGGGTTCACATCTGTTGTTCATAGTTTCACTATGCAACTCAACATACCTAACAACAACCTTGTATCCCGTAGAGTGATATGAGTAGAAGCCATAATATATCTGAGCTTGCAAAAGAAAAGTTTCCCAAACATGTATGAGAGGAATTCCTGGGGGGATCCTCCGACTCTGGCGGATTCTGTACAGTCCAGGAAGCATGGTTGAGTCTTACCAGCCAGCTGTCCTGTGACCATTTGCAAAGGCTGACCCATAACATGGCCTGGCCCACTGTGCAGTTAAAATGCAAACTAACTGATGGGCGTCCCACACCAACACCTAGATCCACAGGGGCGTCTGAGGTCCCTGATCACCCACCCTCACTGACCTAGGCTCAAGCCTGGACCTGCTAACGTGCCGTAGAGCAGAAGCCTGGCTTGATTTCCACAGGGCTCACCTAAGCTATGGCCTGATTTAAAAGGAGAGTTTCCAGACTTCCATCATTTACACTCATTGTCCCCACTCTGTCCTTTGCCAGCGCTGAATGGTAGCAAGGACACATTTATGTTGTGACTGTCAGCGTCCAGGATGGCCTCATCTCCATGGTGCCTCTGATGAATTCCAATGAAAGCAGCTCATACTCCATGGAAAAAAGCCCACCAGATACCAGTTAACAAAGGAAGAAGAGCGTTAGGGTTGGTGGTGGTAGAGGTGGAAGGAATAACATTTTTAGGAAACTAGTAATCTTTTCCACAAAGAGCTGCTGTTTCTTAGTCTTCTGGAGGAAATATTTTTTTCCTCTACACTGTTGGTGTCATGATGCATTTGTGTTAATCATTTGTGCCTTGTCATTGTTCATATCAATATGTACATTGTTATTAATAATAATAATGATTAATAATGCTAATAATTCTCTGTTTGCTAAAATAACACAGAATAATTACTACTATTTGTAATTCTGTTTTCCTTCCAATTGGCTGATTCAGCAATCTTTTACGGAAATGGCAATCATCTTTGTCTACTGTCAAGAGCAAAAGAAAGCTCCCACTGCAGACAAGTTTACCCAATGTTCAAAAATCATGGGTAGAAGGAAAATTTTGAACCCACAGCAAGTAGCCCCAGGTCCTGGTTAGAGCTCAGTGACTGTGGCCTCGCCAGTAACCCCTTTTTTACCTCTTGATAATGACTTGAGTATACATTTTTCAGGAGCTCTGTTTGTTGTTGTTACGTGCCATCTATTTGCCTGAAACTCATAGCAACCAGCTGTACAGCAGCTCTGAAGCCTGCACTATCCTGAGCCAGTCTCATGGATTCCTATACACCTATCCCTATTGTCCTAATTACTGTATCAATCCCTCCCATTCAGGGTCTTCCTCTCCTGCAGTGTTCCAGCACCCTTGTGAGCATGATGTCCTTCTCCAAGGACTGGTCTCTCCTGGCCACATGCCCTAAGTATGTAAGATAGAGCTTCAAAATCCTAGCCTCCAAGGAGAAACTTGGTTTCACCCTCTCCAAGACAGACCTATTTGTTCTTGCGGTCTACAGTTTCTTCAAAGATCTCCAGCATCACAACTCAAAGGCATTGATTCTTCTTCTGTCATCCTTAGTCGTTGTCCAGGTCTCTGATGCCTCGCAAGTAATTGTGGAGACTATGGCTTGGATCAGGTGCACCTTAGTCTCTAGACTGACGTCGTTGCTCTTCAGTACTTTAGAGTGGTCTCTTACAGCAGACTTTCCCATTGCAATACGTCTTTTAGTTTCCTGGTTGCTGGTGCCAAGAATGTTCATTGTGGACATGGGTCATATAAAAAAAAAAAATAGGCACAAGGTAATAGTCCCAGCATAATTCAAACTACTTTCACATAGATGCAGAAGCCCTGGTCGTAGAGTGGTCAGAGCATTTGGCCCCTAACCAAAAGAACACCAGTTCAATCCCATAAATACTCCATGGGGGGCGGTGATGAAAGAAACAGTCTGTGTCCATGAAGGTGTACAGCTTTGGAAACCCTAGCACCACTCTGCTTTGCATATATCTGCATTGACTCGATGGTGATATGTTTCATTTTGGGGGTTCACTTAGATGTACATTGAGAAACAGGAGATTAACGTGACCCACAGTTAAAACACTACCACAGTATGGGGGTCAAGTTGTTACAGGTAAGGTTAATTAATTTTTTTTTTCAGAGGACCAGAATATACTATGAAGTGTCCCGGAGGAAATAATTTCCTAAGAATAATTTGGAGAGGGAGTTTATTCATCTCACCTTGGTGAAAAAAAAAATCAACTGCAGGAAGTAGCATAATTTATTCCTTTTGAGGAAAATTTCCCACCCTAGGCTGGGAAGCTGCTCACTGAACTCCCATAAAAAACCACTATCAAAGTGTCTACCTGCTAGTATGAAAATAAAGGAGCCCTGGTGATATGGTGTGTAATGTGACGAGCTGCTAACTGAAAGGTCAGAGGTTTGAATCCCCAGGCAGCTGTGCGGGAGAACAGCGGAGCCTGTTCTCTCTGCTTCTCACCCAGGAGGCAGCCAGAAGCTCCTGGCAATCCTGAAGAGCCTCAAATCTTCCTTCTCTGGGCTGCAGCACCAACAAAACCTTTGCCCTTGATTTAAATATTTCATGGGTACTAGGAGCCCCGCTTAGAGAACGGAACAAAACATAACAGGTGCTGGAGAAGGATGAATTATCAGCCCAACCAAATGTGTCTTTTTCCCTCCACTAATAACCTGGTAATCACCACTGAAGGGGGTTTTCCTCTTCACCTTGATGCTGTCTGCTCTGCACCTGGGGGGACAGAGCTGGGGGTGGGGAGAAATGACATGTTTTGCTTTCTCCCAGGCCCAGTGCTGTGCCAGGGGGCTGGGAGGGAAGGGACCCTGCGGGCTGACTTTTGCCAGCAGTTTGATGCTGCCCCTGCTCTGTTTTCAGGGGCGGTTCAGAAGCAGGAACAAGATGAAAGGTGTTTCTCCGCCGAGGTGTTGACAGCGCCTGAGGATGCTGGGAGGCTCGCTGTCAACCCCCCAGCAAATCCCAGCCCCAGCCCCGGGAGCCCGCTGGAGCACTTTCATCCTTCATTAGCCCAGTTACCTTCCGAGGAAGAAGGAGTAAACAGGCTGCGAAGGGAAATAATGAGACTGACAAAGGAACAGGCAGACGCAGAACTGGAAGGGGACTGCAGGGAGGGTCTCAAGAAGGGTCAGCAGGATGAGCCCGGGCCACCTTTGCAGGGCCTGGCCTCCCTGGGAGCGCACCCCAAATCCTGCCCAGACACCTCCTCTGAGCCCAGCCAGCCAGCGCCTCAAGATCTCAGGCCAGAAGATGCCGCTGGGACCCCAGAGGGTGGAGGCCTGAGAAGTGCCCCGAAAACATGAAAGGGAAGAGGGTAAGAGGGATGGGGACATGATGACAAGTGGATGGTTCAAAGGACAGTGGGGAGGCCTCAGAACACCACGGAGCGCTAACACGCCTCCAAGCCTGAGAGGGAGAAGCCCCCGCGTCCCGCTGCAGACTGGAGGCCCTGCAACAGCCTTGCAGTTTGATTTATTAAATTGGGGTCTCCAGCTTCCCTGTGTCATCCGTTCCTGCTGCAGACACACGCTGCCCTGAACCTGGCGAGGCCTGGGAATCGCGCCCCTCCACCATATGGCCGCGTCTCCACATCCGTCTTTGCTTGTCAGCATTTTTATTAGAGATAAGATGTTTTTCTATTAGCGCTTAATGTTGTCGATCAAAATTATGGGAAGAACTCTAAACGGAGGGGGTGATTTGTCAAGCCCGCTGATGATGGAGCAGAATGGGAACAGGGGGACTTAAGCTTCATGGTCTCAGGGCCCCCCAGGACCCAGGCCCACGTGTGCACTGTCAGTGTCCCAGGCCACCTTAGAAGGGTCTGGGTTGAGATCCACAGCCTCTGATGAGGCCTGTTTGCTGACTGTCAAGGCTGAGTTTTCCAGCCTGAAATTGGGAGAATTAATTGAGCTAGAGCAACTGGCGGCTGAGGCCAGAGCGAGCTGACAAGCTAACTCAGAGTCTGCTCAAGTCCAGCAGCTTGGATCCACCAGCTGGAGAAACACGGTCAGTCTCTACCTCCTGGCTATTTAAATTCCAACTCGGAGCCACTGAGAGGGAAATTCCTCAGAGCTCACCTTCACCTCGTGAGGATGTAAATCCCAAGAGAGATTGCCCAGATTTCTCCATCTGAGCTGCTGTTGTTGTATAGTATACCCTGGACTCAGGACAGACCCATAGCTGACCTTGTGGGCAGGATTTCAGAGGCAGTTAATCACTCAGGAGGAGAGAGAAGTTTCCCAAACACACAGGAGAGGAATTTGTGGGGAGATTCTCCAACTTGGGTGGAGGCCACGCTGGCCAGGATGCAGGGTCGAGTCTTTGCCAGCCAGCTGCCATGTGACTATCTGCTTCTTCGGTGGAGCAGCTAGTGGCCTCGAACTGCATACCTTCGGGTTTGCAGTGCGGCTTCTTGCCACTAGGTCATCAGAGCTCCCTAGCAGAGCTGCCAGTGGATTTGAACTGCCAGAGAAGCGGCCCCCTTTGGGTTATAGCAGCAACTGGAAGGGGCTGAGTGAGAGTGACTGGGGAGGGGAGAAGGGAAGTCTGGATGGTGGTTGAGTGTTTTGTGTCCGAGATGAGATGGGAGTGGCGGTGGGTCTTGGATGTGGTGCAGGGGGGCCCTGAGTTACTGAGATTCCAAGCACAGCGGGATGACCTTCTACCCCTACCATTAGCTGATAATGGATCAGCTGTACCTCATAAGGACATTAGGTGACTGGAAAGGAGAGGAAGAATGTAAAAATGCTGTTCCCATCAACTTTCAACTCATGATTCATGCCCAGGCCTTTCTGGCCTAGCTGTCACTGCTTGGGGCCAATCCCATTTTCCAATCAACTCCCCTTCGCACATTCTACACAAACTGAAGGCTGCTGGGTGTGGGATCTCCAAAGACAGACCCAAAAAGACTCCGCTCATGGCCCAGAGGGGAGAGAGGCAGGAACACAAAAGAACTGTGTTACAGCAGATAAGGAGACCAGGGCAGTCCTCTGGGTGGGGGAAGCGTTACACCGTTCAGCCGCTAGCTGGAAGGTTGGAAGCTTGAGACCACACAGAGGTTGCTCAGAAGAAAGGTCTAGTAATTGCAAACCCTAGGAGGTACAGTTCTACTCTGGCACACTTGGGGGCGCCATGAGTCAGAGCCAATGCAGTAGACTTGGTGTTGACCCAGAAGTGGGAAAGGAGGGGCAGGGCAGGGCAGGGCCCGCAGGGCAGGGCAGGGCCCACCCCACTTGGCTCTTTCCTTTGGGGTCAGTGTGAGCTTTTCAAGGTAGCCTCTGGTGCTGCAGAAAATTGATGGACATCAAATGACAGCTCTTGTTTCTGAGCTGGACTCCATTTATCTTTCCAGGGAGGCCAGATCGGAAATCCCCAATGTTCTGACCACCCCTAGAACAGAATCACTTCTTTGTGAGAACCTCTGCTACAAAGAGAGGGAACCCCATCCCTTCCACCCAAGGGTGACTGGGGCTGAAAAGTCACCTAAAAATAGGAAGTTAGTCTCTAGACAGGGAGCTCTGGTTGCTTAATGATCAGGGCCCGCACTGCCAACTAACTCAACAGAACACAGTTCAAATCCACCAGCTGCTGCTTGGGAGAAGGCTCTCCTCCCTGTGATTTACAGCCTCTGAAAACCCACTAGGAGTTGGTTCTGACATGTTGGTACAAAACAACAATAACAGCCTTTGGATAGCTCAGCTGGTCTAACCCACAGAGAGCTGCACTGCTGAGTCAGTTCAGCTCTGCCAGCAGCTTCTCAGGAGCAAATTGGCAATCTAACGTGTGCGTCATTTAACAGAGTCCCCAGAACCCACCGGAAGGACAGCCACGAGTCCATTTTGATGGCAACATGATTGGGTTTTGTTTGGGTAGGGTTTTTGGTGGGTGGGTTTTGTTTTTGTTTTTTAAAGTCCTTGGGTGGTGCAAATAGTCAAGCGTCGGATTGGTGATTTGAACTCCCCTTAGAGGTGCTTCAGCAGAAAGGCCTGGTGATCCACAAGAACACTGTAAGTGGTTCTACTCTGCACACGTGAATCTGAATTAAGAGAACAGTGAATAATAATAGGAAGTTTATTCGAGACCTACACCTGTTGTTGTGACCCCTCCACAGGGACGACCTGCCTCGCACCCCTGTTTTCTGCCAGGTTTCCTCACTGAGTGACCTTCCTGCCTCGCACCCCCATTCTCTGCCCGGTTTCCTCACTGAGTGACCTTCCTGCCTCGCACCCCCATTCTCTG
>NW_006400001.1:989714-1015733 GCF_000299155.1 Elephantulus edwardii
TTCTCTGCCCGGTTTCCTCACTGAGTGACCTTCCTGCCTCGCACCCCCATTCTCTGCCCGGTTTCCTCACTGAGTGACCTTCCTGCCTCGCACCCTCATTCTCTGCCTGGTTTCCTCACTGAGTGACCTTGCTGGCACTGAGCTGAGAACCCCCTCACCATTCACTGTGCTGAATTCTGAAGAGTGCAACGTGCAGAGAAGGAGCCTGTCTGTTGTCGAAATGCACACTTAGGGGGCCCCAAGCTGCCCTGCTTTCTCCCTGCTCTTCAGAGGTCACCCCATCCAGCAAATCTGGGGGGCTTCAGAATCAGATCACTACTGCAGATGAGATGAACCTCATCCACCCCCACTATCCACACACCCTACCGCTCCATTCACTCCTCTGTGTACCAGCTTCCCCTCCTCAGCCTCACCCTACACCGTCCCCGTGAGGCAGGGCCCTTTAGGGCAGCTGAATCGCCTGGGCCTGCAGTGACCAAAATGATGTTCCTAGTGGACGGCGCCTTAACTCAAAACACATGTTCAGTACTTCCTTGTGGGATGCCAGAACCCCACAGGGAAACAACCACATTGCGTACAATAATGATGAAAAGAGCAAGTCTTCCCTGCTCTCCCCTCAGCAGAAGCTCTGGTTCTAGACCAGGGACTCGTCTTGCGAGCTCGTTCATCACCTGAAAGGCAGGACTTAGAATAAACTCCAACACATTCCACCCTTGCCAGCGAGTCCTGGAGAGTTGGGGTGAGGGGATCACCCAGATGCCTGTGTTATTTGATGTACTGGGGGACCTTGAGTTCATGCTGGCACCTGTGTCGCCTTGACAACACCGTGTAAATACGTGTGACCCTGTCCCACCTCTGCATCCTGACCCAACGTGGCTTTTCTGTTCCACAGGCATTAAAGATAATTTTAACAATGACCTATAGTTGTCATCTGTCTATTACAGAGTCTTTTTGAGAGCTGGCAGCAGCCTCTCCCTGCTCCACCAGATAACCCTGCATTAGAATTAGAGGCAAATCATGGAAAATAGTGCCTTTGCCAGTTCACTGTAAATTGCTGGCTCACAGCTGGCAACGGCAGCTTCAGTGGTTAATAGACACTGCTCAGTAACAGGTACTTACCCTGCCTTAGATATGCTGCTGGTCAGGACACTGTCAGTTGGAAGCCTTTTAATAAATCTTAATCAATGTTGTTGTTGTTGTTAGGTGCCATCAAGTAAGACTCATAGTGACCCTATGAACAACAGAGCTGAACCCTGTCCTAGCCTGTTCCATCTTCACAATCTCCCTCACCCTTAAGCCCATTGCTGCAGTATAACTTTGTCAATCCACCTGGTTAAGGCTCTTCCTCTTCTTCACCATCCCTCCACCTTCCAAGCATGAAGACCTTTTCCAATGGATAGCCTCTCCTAGTGACGTGCCCAAAGTATGTGAGGCAAAACTTTATCATTTTTGCCTTCAAGGAGCACTCTGGCCGAAACTTCTCTAAGACTTATGTTTGTCCGTGGAATATTCAGCACTCTTCTCCAACACAATTCAAAAGTATTAATTCTCTTGTCGTCCTTAATCATTGCTTAGTTCTTCGATATATAGCAATTGACTGCAAAGACCATAACCTGAATCAGGGGCACCTTAGTCCTCAAACTGACATCATTGCTCTTCAATAATTTGGAGAAGTCCCTGACTAGACTTTCCCAAGATAATACAGCTCCTGATATCCTGAATGCTAGTAGAGTATATTGGTGGATTCAAGTAAAATGAGGTCATTGGCAGCTTCAGTCTTTTCTCCATCCATCATGATGTGGCCTATCACTCCAGCGGCTAGGATTTTTTATTTCTTGACATTGAGATGCAATCCATATTGAAGGCTACAGTGTTTAATATTCTGCAGCAAGTGCTTCAAGTCCGCCTCTCAGCAAGCAAGGGTGTTGTTGTTATGTGCCATCGAGTCATTTGCGACTCATAGCGACCCTATGTACAACAGCCCTAAACTCTGCTCTGTCCTGTGCCAGTCGCACTGTCTCCGATACACCCATCCCGATTGCCCCAGTCACTGAATCAATCTACCTCTTAGAGGGCCTTCCCCTCCTGTGCCTGCCTTTCACCCGCCCAAGCATGATGTCCCTCTCCTAGAACCGGTCCCTCCTTACATGTCTAAAGTATGTTAGACGGAGCCTCAGAATCCTTGTCTCCATGGAGCCCGTCAGTTTAACCCTCTACAGGATGAATCTGTTTGTTTTCTTAGCAGTCCCTCGTAACCTCAATAATCTTCTCCAGTACCACAGCTCAAAGTCATCAGTTCTCCTTCTGTCCTCCTTAGTCATTGTCCAATTCTGACGCATAACAAGTGATTCCAAAGACCATGGCCTGTATCAGATGCATCTTAGTCTCCATTGCTCTTCAGTACTTTGGAGAGGTCCCTAACAGCAGACTTTCCCATCACAATATGTCTTTTAATTTCCTGGCTGCTGGTGCCAAGAGTGTTGACTGTGGAGCCGAGCAAACTAAAGCTGTGAACAATCTCAATCTCTTCACCATCCATCCTGATGCTGCCAAGTGGCCCAGTGGTGAGAATCTTTGTCTTCTTGACATTGAGCCTCAATTCATATTGAAGGCTGCAGTCCTTGACCCTCTGTAGCAAGCGCTTCAGGTCCTCCTCAGTTTCAGCAAGCAGGGTTGTGTCATCTGCATAATGCAGATTGTTGTTAGATCTTCCACCAATCCTGATGCTGCATTTCTCCTCACAGAGCACCCCCACACACACACCGCCTGCCCCCCAAGCAAGGTTAGGGAAGAGAATTCTATTGCATCATAAGTTTTAAAGGTAGCACAATTCCAGGTCTGTTTCACTTAGAAACATTAATAAGTTTACAGGTTTTCATCGTTCTGCTTTTGCTGCTTCTGGTCTCATGATAGCAAGACAGCTGCAACAGCACCAGACATCACCTGTTCTCGCAGCTCTCTTCAGAGATGTAAGGAAGTTTCCCCCATGTGTGTGTATTTTCAGAGCTAGAAAATAATCCTTATCACATTTCTAAAAGTGATCACAATTGTCTAAACCCATACCTTGCAAGGAGGACGCAAAACTGTGACTGGTTGGTTAAGATTCACCCTCTGCACCACAACAAGATAAAGGTAAATAATCCAATAAAAAAATGGGCACAGGATAGAAATAAACACTTCACCAAAGAAGACCTTCAGATGGCTGACAAACACATGAAGAAATGTTCAAAATCCCTAGTTCTAAGAGAGATGCAAATCAAAACAGCTATGAGATATCATCTCACCCCAGTCAGAATAGTAAAATTTAACAGAACAGCAAGCAACAAACGCTGGCGAGGTTGTGGAGAAACTGGAACCCTTATTCACTGTTGGTGGGAGTGTAAAATGGTGCAACCACTGTGGAAGGCAATATGACACTTTCTCAAAAAGTTGCAAAGAGAGATACCATTTGACCCAGCAATTCCAATACTGGGAATATACCCTAAAGAGACCATAACTGACATCCAAGCAGATATATGCACACCATCTTTATCCCAGGTTTGTTCACAATTGCAAAGAGTTGGAAACAATCTAAGTGCCCATCAACAAACGAATAAATAGAGAAGCTGTGGTATATTCACACAATGGAATACTATGCTGCATTGAAAAACAAGGAACTCATGCAATATTATTCAAAATGGGTGACCTTGAAGGACATTATGCTGAGTGGGTGACCCTGAAGGACATTATGCTGAGTGAAATATCTCAGTCACGTAGGGATAAATACTGCATAGTGCCACTGTTGTAAAACAGGACTGACATCGGGGTTGGGGGATACTGAGAAAGATGGGCTCAATAATGTATACTGCATTGAAACAGATGAGGGAGAAAACTGTTTAAAAGGGATATGTGATTAGGTAGTTTTGTCATGACAGGAGTCCTGAGCAAAGGCTACATAGTGGAGTGGACTTGGGGGGAGGAATTGTAAAACAATGAAAGAATTTTTGTTTTACAAGAGGGTAGTGTACTACGGGGGAGGATTGGGAAGGGAGAAAAGTGCAACAATGAATAAATGGAAATCCAAAGTCCCTGTAAATTTTTATTCAAATTAATAATAAATAAAATAAAAAAGATTCAACCTCTGGATTGGAGACACATAGCCGCTGAAAAGTGAACACCAGAACAAAATAGGGGGGTTAGAGTAGATTTGCATCCTGACTCGTTTGATAACAACTCATATCTTCCTCTTTTCCTTTATCAAGTCAGAATATTATTGATGAGTGTGGAGTGGGCGTGACTTGGATGGTGTTATGAGCAATGCCATCTCATCTCTTCTCGGTGGCCCCTTGCTGACTGGCCCTGTTGATAACTGGGACATTCCTGCCTTTGCATACGTATTCAAGTGTGCCTGTCCCACCATTATTTTTACAGCAGAACAATCTGGATAAATGCAACTGACCAGTCTCTTAATAAAAATGTGTTGCAATCTGCGCACTTCCCCAAAGCGCTGTTTACCAGGTGCCTCTTGACATGGATTTTTACATATGAGGGTTTTGTTGATCTTTTAATTTTGTTAGGTGCCCTTGAATCGAGTACAACTCAGAGCAACCCTATAAACAACAGATCTGAACCCTGTCCTGTCCTCTGCCATCCTCACAACCTCTGACCACTTGAGTGCTGAAGTCACTGTGTGAGTCTTGGAATTAAGGCCCGTGAAAATGGATCAGTTTGGGTAATCAGGAATTTCTGCCCTTTACCTTCTCTGCCCGCCTTTGACATCCCCCCCACCTCATGGCCCACCGTGTTTATCTTCACCTTGAATAGCTACTTCCCAGATGCCTCTCCAGCTCCGAGGTTACTCTTGGCATTTAGCACGGTCCTTGCCGCCGGAACCTGGTCCAGGATGGCAATCTCCCACAAGCTAAATTCATTCTCCCATCAGGTCTGTCTCTGTGTCCTCCCTCCCCAAAACACAACCATCTCACCTCAGAAGCACCAACGAGGGAAAAGCCTCTGGTATCAAGCATTCACACACTAGATTGACTTGTTCAATGTGCTGTCCCTACCTAAGTATCTACACCCCAATATTCTACATGGCATAAAAATATTTCTCTCTAAATAGGTCTGTCTTGAAGAGGGTGAAACAAAGTTTCTCCTTGGAGGCTAGGATTTTGAAGCTCCCTCTCACATACTTTGGGCATGTGGCCAGGAGGGGCCAGTCCTTGGAGAAGGGAATTATGCTCGGAAGGTTGGAGGGACAGCGCAGGAGAGGAAGATGCCGGATGGGATGGGTTGATACATTGACTAGGGCAATGCGGTTAAGTGTGTTGGAGTCAGTGAGTCTGGCTCAGGACAGGCAGACCCCAGAGCTATTGTCGCTAAGGGTCTCAGGTGACTTGATGGCACAAAACAACAACAACATAGGAATGCCAGAGAGCCACCAATCAATTCTTAAGATCCTCTTTCCTTTCACTTAAAATCATAACTTGAGTCTGGACTTCTTGCTTTTCTGCTTCTCCAAAACATGAAGCTGTCCCTGGCTTCAAAGTCCGAGGGTGGCACTAATATTTTTGGGGCACCTACTAACCTGAAGCTTGGCAATCTGAATCCAACCAGCAGCTCTGCGCAAGAAAGACCTGGCAATCCGCTTCTCTAAAGATTATCCACAGGAAAACAGTATAAAGCAGTTCTCTAGCATGTGCGATCCTCTAAGAATCAGAATTGACTCAACAGCAATGTTGCTGTTGTTGTGAGGTGTTGAGTTGATGGCATGAACAGCAGATTGGAACCTCTCCTTGTCAACTGTTGTTGTTGTTGATTGCCTTCGAGTTGAGTACAACTCATAGCGACCCTATGAACAAAAGGCCTGAAGCCCCTCTATAACTATTGACATTCATCAAAGCTCAGAGAGTTTCCAGAGGCATGTTGTTTAGGAAGTGGATGCCACTCCTGCTTCTCCCCCACCTTCTACCTGCATCGCTTTTCTGCACTCTTATGTGTGAATGGATGACTTACTATTCCTCTTTGCCAAAAGGAGTAAGCCCTTTCTCCCTCACCTCTCATACGAGAAGTACTCCATGGAAACCCTTCCTGCTGATTCTGAGAAGACGCTCCCATGGCCCCAGGGAGGATGTTAAAAAGGCAAACCTCAACTCACTAGCCTTTAAAATAGTTCCTTCCTTCCTTCCTTCCTTTTTTTTTTCTTTTTATGTCTTTCTGAACAGAGAAAAATTTTTTTAAGATGCATCTGGGAGTTCAGTGGTGAATCTAATTAGAAATGAGAAGCGTGGGGGGCGCAGGAGGTTGGGGACATAAGAAATGCCTGTCTCTCGATAGTACGGTTGCTTACAAAAACAAAACAAAGCAAGTTGATACAGCATGAAGGCAATTTACAATGATGGCTACAGATGTGCTGCCTTACATAGCATCCCACTTCTTTACTAAATAAGATTTCTTTATACACACACACACACACGCACACACAGGGGATAGTGGGGGGGATAAGTTGGCACAGTCGTGAGAAGTTCGACTCACTGGAGCCCGCGTGAGCTCGAGAATATATTTTAGGATCTCAGCCAAGACCAACGGTAGCCTATTACGTTTAAAACAATTGCCTTTTCTTCTCTAAAAACCCAGCTGCTATTCTGTAGTTTTATTTAAAGAACCAAGTAACGTCTATTTATTTGCAGACGTTGCTTTATTGGATTCTGTGATCACCGTGTATCATGTCTTTCCCCCCCACCCCGTTACCTGAAATAACAATGTGGTAATTTTCCTAATGTGGATGATTAATTGTCTTTATTATTTGCGTCATTTTCTCCCTTCCACCCTCACCGCAGACTGAGCATAGAGCAATATTGCTTCGAATATGTAGCAGCTTATCGGTAGCGATCTGTCACCTACAAGACTTTGATTATAGGGTCCTCGTGAAAAATATGAAGCACGTAAAGATTTTATGCATGCAGTCAAAAAAACGTCGGATCTAAAATCAGTCGGTTTATTTCTGCAGTCTTTCAAGTTGACCAAAGCACTGACTGATTTGCTTGATTTTTTTCCCTTACATTTTTAGTATTTCTGTATATACGTGCTGTAAAGAGGGAGAAATTGCTGCAATTCTGAGAAAAAGCTTATCCTAAACATCTAAAGATAGCACTTCTAATTATTGTCTACATTGTGTTTAAACCGTGCAAACTTGAACATTCTTCTCACTTTACCAGCTGTGACTAGGTAAGGCCATTGCATCAAACGCTTCTAATTTTACAGAAAGAAATCAAAACAAGCGTGTGTTTAAGTCCCAGTGACAAATGCAAACCCTCTGAGTCAAATAGGCAAACTGATTAGCAAGCTGGCTGGGAAGTCAAAACAGCAAATATAAGGAGATTAACAAAATAGGTCTGTGAGATGAAGGAAGTAAAAATAGCCCCAGAGGCCAAGTGGGGTCCAAGCGAGTGGCTTGGGTGGCACGCAGTGTTCTGAGCGGAGATGCAGATGCTGGCCCGTGTGACCCACTTCATCCCCTCCTCTCGAGTCCTCTGTCCTAGAGCTGAGATCACAGAGTTCCTACCACCCGCCTGTTCAATGGGGACAAAAATCCTTTTTCTAGACCAAAAGGGTGCTTGATTTCTCCTCATTATGTGACACTCAGTACCTCACTAGCTCCCAGTCACTATCAAGTCTGCTGTGGGCCAGAGTAGACTTATACAGTGAAGGGTCTTTCAAGGATTGGTCATCTAGAAGTAGAGTATCAGGCCTTTCTTCCAAAGCACCCCTGGAGAGACCTGAACTGCCAGTTGCACAGGTAAGAGCCTGCTACATGAAACTATTTGCACCACTCAGCAACTCCCACTCCCTTACAAGGTGGTTGTTGTTGTTGGGTTCCATCGAATATTGAGTGCCACTCATCGCAATCCTATAAACAATAGATCTGAACCCTGTCATATCCTCTGCCTCCTCCTCATCTCTGACACACGTGAGCCCACTGCTGCAGTCACTGTATCAATCTGCCTGGTTGAAGGTCTTCCTCTCTTTCGCTGTCCCTCCACTTTCCCAAGAATGTTGTCTCTTTCCAAGGAATAGCTTCTTCTAGCAACATACCCAGATGTGTGAGACGAAGCTTCACTGTCTTTGTCTCCAAGGAGCGCTCTGGCTGTACTTTTCTCAAGACCTATCTGTTCTTTAGGCAGTTCACAGGATACTTTACAAGTTAGCTCAACCCATTAACCTGATTTATTACTGCCAAGTCCATTCCCACTCACAGCAACCCTCCATCAGGTTCCCAGGATGGAAATCTTAGCAGGAGGAGACTACCCATCTTTCTCTCCAACAGCTGCTGGTGAGTTTAAAGTGCTGGAGCCATGAGGCCTTTAGGTTAGCCAGAGCTCAATTCATTCCATCAACCCCACTCAGAACTGACTCACAGTTGACCTTTCTATGGGTTTTTGGAGTCTGGAAATAGCATGGAGGGCACTGATGGCCCAGTGACAAGGAGACGTGTTGCCAACCCAAAAGCACGCAGTTCCAATCCACCAGCTGCTCCATGGGAGAAAATGGGCAATCTCCTCCCGTGTGATTTACAGCCTCTGAGACCTTCTGGAGGGTCAGCTAGAGGTTCCAACTAGACAGTATATAGCAACAATGACAACAACGAAATAGCATGGGAGGCATCTGCCCATCTTTCTTCCACAAAGCCACTGTGGATTTGAACCGCCAGAGATGCATCACCTTTGAGTGAGCGATGCAATTCCCTAAGCACTAGTCCACCAGAGTTCTCTAGCCCAGTTTATTAGTAGGAAGCAACTTTTGACTTTGAGCTGTGGTGTTGCAGAAGAGCACTGGATATCCCATGGACGACCAAGAGGACAAACAGATATGTCTTGGAGAGGGTGCAGCTGGAGGGCTCTTTGGAGGCAAGAATGATGAGGCTTCACCTCACATACTTTTGGCATGTTGCTAGGAGGGGCTATTAGTTGGAGAAGGACATGATGCTGGGAAGGTTGGAGGGTCAGCGAAGGAGAGGAAGACTCTCCGTCAGATGCATTGACACAGTGACTGTTGCAATGGGCTCTAATGTGTCAGGAAGTGTGAGGATGGCACAGGGTAGGAGAGGGTTCAGATCTTTTGTTCATAGAGTAACTATGAGTCATACTCGATAGCACCTAAAGACAAGAAGCAACTTTTTCTTTAACCATCATAATTAATTAGAGTTAACGTCTTGATCTTCTGATGCATATGCTATGCTATGAACTCCTCATGAACACCCTTGAACTTTCAAACCAATCCCATAAAATGGTTTCACTTTATACATGAAGAAACTCAAGCTCAGAGAGGTTAAGTGACTTGCTCAGATCATACAGCTCACGAGAGGCAGTGTGGGGGCTCAGACTTGCCTTTCTCTCTGAGCTTGAGCTCTTGACCACCATGCCCTCCTTAACCTTCACGAGTCTCTGTGGTCTCCGTGGTTGATTATAACTCATGGTGACCCCATGTGTATCAGAGAACACACTTCATAGGGTTTTCACTGCTGTGACTTTTGGGAAGCAGATCACTAGGCCTTCTCTTTGACGTGCTTGTTTGGAGGTGGTGAGTGGGTTGGAACCACCAACATTTTCGTTTTCATTTCAGTATTTTGCATTTATACTACCCAGGGATTTCTTTTCACGTTAGCCATACATCCTTGTTGTTGAGTTGATTCCTGCTCGTAGTCACCCCGAAGGACAGGGAAGAACTTCCTCCTTGAGTTTCTGAGGCTGATGTCTTTAGTAGACTTCCATATCTTCCCACTAAGGAGCAGGTGGTGATTTCGAAGTCCCTACCTTCTGGTCAGTGACTGAGAGCTTTAGTCACAACACTATGAACAAACTGTGATCCGTCGTCCTATTGTTTCTCTCTCCCTCAAGCCATAGTCTTCTCAGTTGTTGGCTATGCATCAGAGAGCTGGACAATGACTAAGGATGGCAGAGGAAGAATCAATGCCTTTGAGTTGTGGTGCTGGAGAAGAGCATTGAATACCCAATGGACTGCCTAGAGAACAAACAGTTCTGCCTTGGAGAGGGGGGAGCCGTGGTGCTCCTCCAAGGCAAGGATGGTGAAACTCCACCTGACTTTCTTCAGGAATGTTGTCAGGCGAGGTCAGACCTTGGAGAAGGTCATTATACTTGGAAGGGTCAGCGCAGGAGAGGAGGATCCTGAATGAGACGGATTGACATTGTGACTGTGACAACGGGGTCAGATATGCTGCAGATGGTGAGGTTGGCTCAGGATAGGGCAGAGTTCATAACTACTGTGAATCATAGTTGACTCAATGGCACTTAACAATAACAACAAATGACTTCCTTTCTCGGTTCTGTGTAACCCCTAAAACAGTTTACCATTTCCATTGTTATTCACTGGCAGTATAGAAATGGGGGTGACCACGCCCAGAAATACTCCCTGTTACTGGTGCCAGAGAAAGTCAGCAGGGTAGAAGCTACATGACAGGGAGACACAACTCCTCTATCAACTGGATCAAACGTTGAACAAGACAATACGATGTGTTTTCAGAATGGGGTGGAAATTGCAGATCTCTCTGGTTAGAATGAAGATTTCCTGTGGCAGAGAAGAAGGTGATGGCGAACTGTGGATCAACTGCTTCCTGACCCAGAGGATGTGGTGCGGTTTAGGAAGGGGCTTAACAAGACTCACTATGATTGTTAAGTCTGCCCTCATGACACAGCCCCAGGAAAACAGGAATAAGAACCTTATGTTGAAATGTTGTTGTACTTGTTATGTGCCGTTGAGTCGCTTGCGACTCATAGCAACCCTATGTACAACAGCCATAAACCCTGCTCTATCCTGTGCCAATCGCACCATCTCTGATACACCCATCCCGATTACCCCAGTCACTGAATCAATCCACCTCATAGGGGGCCTTCCCCTTCTGCGCTGTCCCTCCACCCTACCAAGCAAGATGTCCCTCTCCAAGGACCTGTTCCTCCTTGCAACATGTCCAATGTATGTTAGACGGAGCCTCAGAATCCTTGCCTCCAAGGAGCAGCCTGGTTTGACCCTTTCCAGGATGAATCTATTTTCCCAGCAGTCCACGGTACATTCAGTACTCTTCTCCAGCACCACAGCTCAAAGGCATCAATTCTCCTTCTATCCTCCTTACTCATTGTCCAGCTCTCTGATGCATAACAAGTGATTGCGAAGACCATGGCCTGTATCAGATGCACCTTAGTCTCCAAAGAGACACCATTGCTCTTCAGTACTTTGGAGAAGTCCCTAACAGCAGACTTTCCCATGGCAATACATCTTCTAATTTCCTGGCTACTGGTGCCAAGACTGTTGACTGTGGAGCCAAGCAAACTGAAGCTGTGAAGAATCTCAATCTCTTCACCATCCACACACACATTGAAATAAGGCTTGGAAATAAAAGGCTAATGCTTGCTGTGAAGGCAGTGAAGAAAGAAAGTGCCAGTTAAGAGGAACTGCTGTGGTGATTGTTACTTGCCATGGAGACAACTGCAATCCTAAGTACAGCAAGAGGCAATGCTTCCCAATCCTGTGCCATGCTCACATCTCCGCCATGCTCAGCCCATTGTTGCTGTCACTGCATCAATCCATCTCGCTGAGATGTCTCTCCTTTGTTGGCCCTCTGTTTTTCCAACCACTTGGCCAACTGACTGGAAGAGATCTATATTTGTTCCCATTCCAAAGAAAGGTGACCCAACTGAGTGTGGAAACTACAGAACAGTGTCATTGATTTCACATGCAAGCAAGATTCTACTGAAGATCATCCAAAAACGATTAGAACAGCACATCAGCAGAGAACTGCCGGAAGTCCAGGCTGGGTTTAGAAGGGGTCGTGGTACTTGGGATATCATTGCTGATGTTAGATGGATCTTGGCTGAAAGCAGGGAACACCAGAAGAATGTCTATCTCTGTTTCATTGATTATGCAAAGGCATTTGACTGTGTGGATCATAACAAACTGTGGCTGACTCTGAGAAGAATGGGAATCCCAGAACATTTAATTGTGCTAATACGAAACCTATACTTGGACCAAGAGGCAGTAGTCAGAACAGAGCAGGGTAACACTGCATGGTTCAAAATTGGGAAGGGTGTACGCCAGGGATGCATCCTGTCTCCATACCTTTTCAACATGTATGCAGAGCAGATTATCCGAGAGGCTGGGCTCTATGAGGAGAATTGTGGCATCAGGATTGGTGGAAGATCTATTAACAATCTGCGTTATGCAGATGACACAACCCTGCTTGCTGAAACTGAGGGGGACCTCATGCACTTGCTGCGAAGGGTCAAGGACGGCAGCCTTCAGTATGGACTAAGGCTCAATGTCAAGAAGACTAAGATTCTCGCCACTGGACCAATTAGCAGTGTCAGGATGGATGACAAAGAGATTGAGAGTGTTCATAGCTTCAGTTTGCTCGGCTCCACAGTCAACACTCTTGGTACCAGCAGTCAGGAAATCAAAAAGCGTATCGCAATGGGAAAGTCTGCTGTTAGGGACCTCTCAAAGGTACTCAGGAGCAACAGTGTCTCTCTGGAGACTAAGGTGCGCCTGATACAGGTCATGGTATTTGCAATCGCTTGTTATGCATCAGAGAGTTGGACAATGACTACGGAGGACAGAAGGAGAGTGGATGCTTTTGAGCTGTGGTGCTGGAGAAGGGTACTGAATGTACCATGGACTGCCAGGAAAACAAACAGATTCATCTTGGAGAGGTTTAAACCAAGGTACTCCTTGGAGGCAAGGATTCTGGGGCTTCGTCTGACATACTTTGGACATGTTGCCAGGAGGGACGGGTCCTTGGAGAGGGACATCATGCTTGGGAGGGTGGAGGGACAGCGCAGGAGGGGAAGACCCTCTATGAGATGGATTGATTCGGTGACTGGGGTAATAGGGATGGGTGTGTCAGAGGCGGTGCGGTTGGCGCAGGATAGAGCAGGGTTTAGAGCTGTTGTGCATAGGGTCGTAGTCGGAAACGACTCGACGGCACATAACAACAACAACAACGATTTGTTTTTTCAGGAAGTGTGTACGTTACAAAGTTAGGGCGTCATAATGAACCGTCTCATAAGGTACATTAAGGGAAGGGGAGTCTTCCTTGGAGCTGGATGACCCCTCTTAATGACAGTGGCCCAAGGCCAAATGCCAAAGCCACTGCCATCCAGTCGATTCTAACTCAAAGCAAACCCTACAGGACAGAGAAGAATAGCTCCACAGGTTATGTAAGGCTGGAAGTCAATATTGAAGGAGACTGCCTCCTCTTTCAATTAGTGGATTAAAAAATGTCACCAGTCAGTATCTCAGTGCTTAACCCACAGTGCCACCAGCTTCATTCAGTCGGTTGCATACAAGTACATTAACCAGTAAAGGAAGGCTTAAGGGAATTGCATCTTCAGCAAACTGACAGCAGTCATTGGAAGTTGTTGTTCTTAGCTACCGTCAGTCAAGCTATGACTTATGACTCCATGAACAACAGATCAGAACCCTGCCCCATCAGCAGCACCCTCACAATCTCCGCCATGCTCAAGTTCAGGGGCACAGTCACTATGTCAATCCATCTCGTTGAGGGTTTTCTTCTCTTTGACTGAGAAGAGGAGATAGGAAACTTAGGGGATGGTGAGGTTATGATACCAGGAAGAGATGAGAAGGGTTAGGGCTGCACTACTCAGTGCATCAATGGCACCAAATGGCACCGTGTAGAAACTGTTGGATTGGTATGTATTCTGCTGTGTTTATTTTACACACTACAACGCATGATAATAGAAGGAAAAATTCTCATTGTCATGAGTTAGAACAGATTCCCAGAGTTGTAAATTACATGAGAAGAGATTGTCCATGTTTCTTCCAAGGGGCTACTGGTGGATTTGAAAGGCATGAGCTTTGCGTTAATAGTGGTCAGAAGCTGCCCTCTGACCCCAAAGTCTCGTAATTCAAGTTCACCAACTGCTTCACCTGAGAAGGATGCGCAATCTCCTCTCACGCAATTTACTGCCTCTGAAAAACCTGTTGGAGGGTCAGCTATGAGTTAGTTCTAACTCAACAGGCACAAAACAACATCTCCCATAGAGTCGAGTCGCTTGTGACTCATGGAGACTCTATGTACAACAGCCCTAAACTCTGCTCTGTCCTGTGCCAATCGCACTGCCTCTGACACCCATCCCGATTACCCCAGTCACTGAATCAATCCACCTCATAGAGGGCCTTCCCCTCCTGCGCTGTCCCTCCACCCTCCCAAGCATGATGTCTCTCTCCAAGGACCAGTCCCTCCTTACAACATGTCCAAAGTATATCAGACAAAGCCCCAGAATCCTTGCCTCCAAGAAGCAGCCTGGTTTAACCCTCTCCAGGATGAATCGGTTTTCTTGGCAATCCATGGTACATTCAGTACTCTTCTCCAGCACCACAGCTCAAAGGCATCAGTTCTCCTTCTATCCTCCCTAGTCATTATCCAACTCTCTGAAGCATAACAAGTGACTGTAAAGACCATAGCCTGTAGCAGATGCACCTTAGTCTCCAGAGTGACACCATTGCTCTTCGGTACCCTGGAGAGGTCTCTAACATCGGACTTTCCCATTGCAATACATTTTTTGATGTCCTGTCTTCTGGTGCCAAGAGTATTGACCATGGAGCCAAGCAGACTAAAGTTGTTAACAATCTCAATCTCTTCACCATCCATACTGATGCTGCCAATTGGTCCAGTGATGAGAATCTTTGTTTTCTTGACATTGAGCCTCAATCCACACTGAAGGCCGCAGTCCTTGACCCTCTGCAGCAAGTGCATGAGGTCCTCTCAGTTTCAGCAAGCAGGGTTGTGTCATCTGCATAATGCAGAGTGTTAATAGATCTTCCACCAATCCTGATGCCACACTTCTCCTCATAGAGCCCAGCCTCTCAGATAATCTGTTCTCCATAAAGGTTGAAAAGGAAATAAGACACATCCCTGGCGTACACCTTTCCCAATTTTGAACCATGCAGTGTTTCCCTGCTCTGTTCTGACGACTGCCTCTTGGACCAAGTATAGGTTTTGCATTAGCACGATCAAGGGTTCTGGGATTTCCATTCTTCTCAGAAGCAGCCATAATTTGTTGTGATCCACACAGTCAAACACCTTTGCATAATCAATGAAACACAGATATACTTTCTTCTGGTATTCCTTGCTTTCAGTTAAGATCCATCTAACATCAGCTACAATATCCCTAGTACCACGACCCCTTCTAAACCCAGCCTGGACTTCTGGAAGTTCTCTGCTGATGTGCTGTTCCAGTCATTTTTGGATAACCTTCAGTAGGATCTTGCTTGCATGTGAAATCAACGATATTGTTCTATAGTTTCCACACTCTGTTGGGTCACCTTTCTTTGGAATGGGAACAAATATAGATCTCTTCCAGTCAGTTGGCCAAGTGGTTGTTCTCCAGATTTCTAAACTCAAAGAAAGGTTAAAAAAAAAGTAATGGGGGCAGTGGGCGGCAGTTGGATTTAGTGCACAGAGGAGCCAAAGGGGTCTGTGAAAGTGTCTCTTCAGCTTTGCCTGGGGGTGATGGAGAGGAGCTGTGGTGGCTTAGTGGTAGGGATTAACAACCAAAAGTGGTGGTGGTAGTTGTTATGTGCTGTCAAGTCGCCTGCAACTCATAGCGACCCTGAGTACAACAGCCCTGAAGCCTGCCCTGTCCTGAGCCAGTCTCACTGACCCCGACACACTCACCCCATTATCCCAGTTACCATATCAAACTACCCCATCTGGGGCCTTCCTTTTCTGTGCTGTCCCTACACCCTTCCAATCGTGATGTCTTTCTCCAAGGACTGGGGGGGGGGGGGGGGGGGGGCGGGTGGGAATAGGGAAGTATGTGAAACGGAGCTTCAGAATCCTAGGTTCCAAGGAGAAACTTGGTTTCCCCCTCTCTAGGTCAGACCTATTTGTTCCCTTGGCAGTCCACGGTATGTGCAATAATAATCTTCTCTGTCACCATGAGTCAAAGGCATCTGTTCTTCTTCCAACACCCGCAGTCACTGTCCAGCTCTCTGACGCATGAGGTTCAAATCCACCAGCTCCTTACAGGAGGAAAATGGACAATCTGCCCCCATTCAATTAACTACCTCTGAAAACTTGCTGTAGGGTCAGTTAGAGGTCCATTCTGACGCAATAGTACACAATAACAACAACAAGGAGGAGCTCAGAGAAGTGCAGAAAGAAAATGAGAACCCAAGAAAAGCAACGAAAGAGAACCACCAACTTCCTTCTGAAAAATAAATGCACATATCCTAGTTGACCACGGCCCTGAAACAATTTACAATCTGGGCAGCGGAGCAGAAGGTGGGATGTTTGGCATTTGAGTCCCCAGCCTTCTGCGTTCCTGTGTAATCGTGGCTTCATTTCCACTTTTAATTGTGGGGCTGAGAAGCTTCTGCGTTTGAGATCTGCGTATTTAAAGACACGTCAATGCCCTTCCGTGCCGGTGTCAGCGGTTCATGTTAGTGTCTCGGACCAGCCAGGACCAGTTGGTGGAGCACAGGCACCAGGCAATGTGGGCTTTCTCTCCCGTTGTCACTTGGGTTCAAGGAAAGATTTTAAAATAACCAGTTAAGTCCTCGCTAGGGGTAAAAATAACCACTGGGGACAGGTTTCTGGCTGAGGCTCAGTTTGAGTCACTGCCTCATGAATCGGGGAGGGCATTGGAAACCGCCTCAAGGAGAGAAGAAAAATAAACCCAAGCCCTACTGATTGCCATGGAGTCATCCCAACTCCTGCTGGCCCTGTGTGCATCAGAGCAGAACTGGGCTCCGGAAGGTTTTCAGTGACTCTTTGGGGTTGGAAGTACATTATCAGGTTTAATTTTCAATGGCACCTCCAGGTGGACTTGAACTTCCAACCCTTCAGTTAGTCACAGAGGGTCTTAACCATTTGTACCACCCAGGAACTCAACTCAATTAATTGTCATCAAGTTGGAACTGACTCATCGCTGACCAGCCGGCAGGTTTTCTGAGGCTGTAAATCACATTGGGGGAGAATGCCCATCTTTTTCCCAAAGAGCCTCTGGTGGATTCGAACTACTGGAGAGATGTCTTTAGGTCAACAAAGCAACTTCTATGGAGCACATTGCCAGAACTCTCCAGAGATTCAGCCAACCTCAAAGAAACCAAGGTGGGCAGACCACACCCAAGCAGTGAGTGCGCCTCAGAAAAGCAGAAACAAAACCAGAAACTCAGGCCAGTCAATTCATCAATCACTTCTGACTGGGGCCAACTCCATGCATGCAGTGTAGTAGTGCTCCCTGCAGGGTTGGTTGCATGACTGTTCTTTTTAGGAAGTAGATTGCCAGGCCTTACTTCCAAGGCACCTCTGGACAAGTTCTAACTTCAATCTTCAGTTTGTTGTTGTTGTTGAGTACCATCAAATCAGAACCTAGCCTTAGGTGTCCCTCCAGAGGGTGTCCAGAAGCAGCCAGTGTACTGGAGGAGATGGCCCATCTTTCTCCCATGGAGCAACTGGAAGATTTGAACTATGTATCTTTGGGTTGGCAGCAAAATTCCTAAACCCTCAAGGGAACTAACCCAGTGGGTTACAAAGTTATTACTAACACATTTATTGGTAAAACAAAGATGTGTGGTGCCCAAGGCTATTCTAGTCTGCACACAGATCGTAATTTTCAGAAGGATTAAGAATTTAGCCATCTTTGTTCTCCATTACTTTGAACTGTCTTTTTGTGATTTTGTAATGCCCGAAGTTGTGGGGACCTTGGGTAAGCCCAGATGCCAACATCAATGACCCACCCTGTAACCTCCCCACTCATGCTGAGTCCATTACTTGGCCATCTAGGATGTGGGTATAAGGCTCCACTTTGAGGTAGAGGCTAGTAACCACAGACTGAGATGGCTAGGCACGCTCATTCCCTCTCAAGCCAGCAGCAGAATCACGGGAAAAGTTTATTGTTGATAGAGTTTCTACAGACAGCTTGCAGATGTGAATAGCTGACGTTTTGATTACCAGTCCAGTGGTTAATCACTGTGCCAGCAGGCTCCTACAGAATCATTCAGGGAAGTTAAAAACAAACAAACAGGGGGTGACCCTGGAGGACATTATGCTGAGTGAAATATCTCAGTCACGTAGGGACAAATACTGCATAGTGCCACTGTTGTAAAACAGGACTGACATCGAGGTTGAGGGGCAGACTGAGAAAGATGGGAAAAATAATGTATACTGCATTGAAACAGATGAGGGAGAAACCTGTTTAAAAGGGATATGTGATTAGGTATTACTGTCATGACAGGAGTCCAGAAGGAAGGCTGCAGGAGTGGACCTGGGGGGAAGGATTTTAAAACAACTGAAGAATTTTACTTTTCAAAGAGAAGAGTGTACTGGGTGGGGAGGGGTGGGCAGGGAGAAAAGTGCAACAATGAATGAATGGAAATCCAAAGTCTCTGTAAACGTTCATTAAAATTAATAATAATAAAAAAATTTCAAAAAAACAAATCCAGCAAACAAACACATTTTAAAAGCCAACTTCCCTGTTTAAGTCGTGGTATAAAAAAAATTGTTAAAGTTTTGGCATTTCACAGCTTAATCAGGGAAATAAATTTTTTGTTGTTGTTGTTGTTGGTTTGATTTTTAACGTCCCTGGATGACTCCGCAGAAGCCCTACTGGCGCAGTGATATAGCCCTCAGATGCTATTAAAAAAGTAAGCTGTTTGAATCCACCCTCCAGAAATGTGACAGTTGGCTTCCGATAAAGATCAACAGCCTTTGTAATGGGGCCGTTCTGCTGTCCTCGGGGGTCACCAGAAATCATGATTCTTCAGGCCATAGTGGGCTTGGTGTGGCGTCTGAAAGGTTCATCTTGTGGAAAACACGGAGGCTCAACACTGGTTTCAGTAAACTGGTGGGTTTGGGAGGAGGAAGGGTGTGAAAGGAAAGGCCATTCTACAGAGATTTGGAAAATATCTTTGACATCTCCAAAGAAAATATCCTCGCCCAAAAGAGAAGCTTTAAACAAAACAAGTGACCGAGCTCTGGCGCAGGACTAGATTGCTGAGTTTTTAATACGCCAACACCAGATTGCAAAATATCCCCCAAAGGCGCAGCTTTCTCGTCTGGTATGGGAAACAGTCGAGGGGGAGGGGGAGGGGCGCCTAATCCGGGCTGCAGGGAGGCTGTGGCCCCAGGTGTCTGGTGATGTGGAGAAAGGGGACCCTAGGGAGCCTTGAGAGCTGTCTTAGGGCACCTAGAAGGAAACAAAACGCAAATGGAGGGGGAAGGAGTCCTCTGGGCAGACTGAGGTCCTGGGTCCTGGAGTCGGGTAGACAGGAAATTCAGGGAGTCTTGGGGCCCTCAAAGAGAAACAGGGTATTGAACTAGCCTTGGACTCTCTGGGTATCCAGGGTGTTAAGTGGAAGCTCAGGATGGAGGAGTGTCTCAACATACTCGGGAGAAGGAATGGAATGTTCGGTCTCAGCCACAGCAAAAAAGGGGACCTCAGGGTTGAAGGTGTCAGAGGGGTCTCCAGGAGCAGTACAGGATTCAAAGCAGACGGAAAGTACCAGGGGCAGAGTCTGAGGCTTGGGGAAGGGTGGAAGAAGCAACTGTGAAGTGAAGGAAATCTGTGCGCCTCGGGGGTCTCTGAGCGCGTGCGCTGTTGCGAGGGGCGTGACTCAGGGCAGAGGGAGGTCGCAGTGGGCAGTGTCTTAGGGCTTGAAGAGGGTCGGTCTCTACGCACAGAGGAGTGGAGAGGTCATCAAAGCAGAGGGAGGTCTCAGGTCTTGGAAAGGTTTCAGAGCACGGAGGTCTCACTCTGGGCGGGGCGTAAAGAAGGTCGGAGGAACACGTGGGGAGGGGCAGTCAAGGCAGAAGGAGGTCTATGTGCCGTGAAGGGTCGCAAGGTGGAGGGTTTCTCAGGGCACATGTAGAACAGGGTGTGGAGAGGGTCTGGGGCGCACGTGGGGATGAGTAGCCAAGGCAGAGAGAGTTTTCGGTGCAGGGAGGGGGTCTTAAAGTGTGGAGAGAATGTGGGGCGCAAATGGGGCATAGGGAGGGTCTCAGGGCGCACTTGTGGCGGGGCATGGCGTGGAGAGTCTCGGGGTGCATGTGGGGCGGGGCCGTCAAGGCAGAAGGTCTGGGTGCAGGGCCTTGGGCGCAAGGAGGGGACATCTCCGATCGGTGCGGTGCCCTGGTGCTCAGGCGGCCTTGCACTCGCTGTCTCGCCGCCGCTTCCTGCGCTCTGCGCTCTGGCGCGCCCACGGCTCGGGCCCGCACACGCCCACCACGCAGCAGGCCAGCCGCGCGCCCGCGTTGCCGTTCTCCACACTGGCCTGATTGCCGCCGCGGCCCAGGTCGTCCTCGCCCGCATGGACCACCACGGCGCGGCCCAGGATGGAGTGGGGCCCGGCCAGCGAGGCGGCCAGGCCGGCGCGGTACTTCCAGAGGTGGCCGTCGCGCACCAAGAAGTTGCCAAAGTCGCCCGGATGCTGCGGGTGCTGCACACCCAGTGGGTTGTAGTGGGGCCCGGTGGCCCCGCAGCCCTGGCTCACGTCCCCGAACTGGTGCACGTGGATGGCGCGGCTGGAGCCGTTGGCGTCGTCGCCGAAGCCCTCCAGGTCAAAGAAGGCCTCGAGCTTGCCGCCCAGGGCCAGCTGCCGGAAGAGGACGAGGCCAGTGATGCGGGGTTGCGCGGGGTCCAGCGACGCAGACGGCTGCACGTGGCAGGCGGCATGGAGCCCACTGTCCGGCCATCCTTCCCGCGCCCCCTCCTGGGTCAGCTCCCGCCACAGATCCGTCACTTTGGCGTGCATGTCGTGGATTTGCTCTGCGGTGTTGGCTTCCATATCCACCGCACCGGCATACTCAGTAGCATCCGCGGAGGCGCGGGCCGCCAGCAGCAGGCAGGAACACAGCAGCGCCAGCATGGCCCAGCCGGACACCTGCGGCGCCCCGCGGGCAGGGAAGGAGACAGGCTTTGTCACTAGGAGCTTGGAATCTCCGGAATGCCAACGTCATCACATCCACCCTCACCCGCTTCCCTCCCGTTTCTTTAGGGCTCAGGGGTGGCCTAGTGGGTAGGGAGTTGTGCTGCCAACCCAAAGGCAACGAGTGTGAATCCACCCTTTGCTCCTGGGGAGAATTACTACCTCAGAAAACCCGTTAGTGTCAGTTAGAAGTCGGTTCCAGTTGACAGCAGTAAGTTGACTTTGGGGTTAGGGGGTTTGTGAGACTCTGTAAACGTTGTGTTTTAGCTGCTTTTGCTGCCAAATGGATGAGACACATCCTAACTTTCAAGACTAGCTCTGAAAGGACTCCTTCACGATTAAATGTTCCGTAATTAGAACCTTCAGTGGCTGCCTTTACCGGTAGGATCTAGTTCAATCTCCATAGCTAAGGGGGGGGGGTGTCTCAGGAGGCATGGGAGTGGTGTCGTGGCCCTGAAAGTCCTTCCCCTGCTCTCACCCCTCGCTTCTCTCATTCCACATCCACCTTGTAACCGCATATCCACGCTCTGTCCCAGCCTTCTTGGTCTCCTAGTCAGTGCCCTGACTCACACACCTCCTACCTCTGCCACACTCAGACTTGAAGCTATTTTAAGACCAATCCAGTTTTGTTCATCCATACCATCAGCACCTGGACTTCCACCTGGCAGTGTTATTGTTGTTGTTAGGACCTTCAAGCTGAGTACAATTCACAGTGATCCTTTGAACAATAGACCTGAACTTTGCCCTATCCGGTGCCATCCTCATCACCACTGACATACTACAGTCCATGAGGTCATCGTGTCAATCCCATCTCATTGGGGGTCTTCCTCTCCTTTACTGACCCTCCAACTTCCCAAGATGATGTCCCTTTCCATAGAAGAGCCCTTCCTAAGAACATGCTTAAAGTATGAGATGAAACTTTGCTATCGTTGTCTCCAGAAAGTACTCCAGCTGCACTTTCTCCAAGAACGTATCTGTTTGTTCTTTTGGTAGCCCATGTGATATTCTGTACTCTTCTCCAACACCACAACTCAAAGACATCGAATATTCTGTCATCCTTATTCATTGTCCAAGTCTCTGATGTGCAGCAGGTGACTGAGAAGAACATGACCTGAATCAGGTGCACCTTGGTCTTCAAACTGATATCATTGTATTCCTCATTTTTGAGAGGTCTCTGACAGCAGACTTACCCACTGCAATACGTCTCCTAGTTTCCTGACTGCTGGTAATAAGGGTGTTGACTCTTGATCTGAGCAAGATGAAATCACGGACACTTCCAATCCTTTAATCACCTATCATGCATTGTTGTTGTTGTTGTTATGTGCCCTCAAGTTGTTTGCAACTCATAGTGACCCTATGTACAACAGCCCTAAACCCTGCTCTATCCTGTGCCAATCGCATTGTCTCTGACACACCCATTCCGATTACCCCAGTCACTGAATCAATCCACCTCATAGAGGGTCTTCATGCATTGTTAGCTGCCATTAAATCCTTCCAGCCTACAATGACCCCTAACTTATCTCCACCCTTGATTAATCGCCATCACTCCTCTGCTATTTTGTCTGCTAGAATGGTTTACCTGCTGATGTGATATTGGAAACTATGCGTTGGGTATTTCAAATAGCTGTAGGGTCATCCATCATGGACAGGTTTCAGTGGAGCTTCCAGACTAAGAAGCAGGACTGGCTTTTCTAAAATAACAGGCCTTCAAAAACTATAGTTAATGGAAGAACATGGTTGGATATAGTGTCAGAAGATGAACCTCTTGGATTAGAAGGCACTCAAGATGCCCCTGAGAAGAGCCGTCGACTTTAATGATGTGGATGGAGTAAAGCTTTCAACCAGTGAAGGACTTTAATTTACTGATGGGACAATACGTGAAAAGAGACCCAGCTGCAAGTATCCATTGGTAATTATAGAATGTAGGAAGTGTAAATCTAGGATTATTGTTGTTAAGGGCCATTGAGTCGTAGGCAAACCATAGCGACCCTGTGAATGAAAGCCCTCGACACTTGCGAGACTTTCATCCTTTCTCCAGGTTCAGAGGATTTCTAGAGGCAAGCTATTTATGGAAGTGGATACCACTCCTGCTTCTAAGCTTATTTTAATCAGGGATCTCCACCAAACACTGTCCACCATGGGTAATGGTTGTTTCATTTGACACATCAGCGTCACAGTGTTTAGCTTCACAGCAACCACAAGTTACCTCTGTACGGCAAGGGGACACACCAGGGCTATAAGACCTAGAAGAATGTTTGGCCCAAAGGAGCTGTCAAATTGGAAGTTGTTAAAAATGAAATGGAATACATACAGATCAATATCCTAGGCATTAGTGAGCTGAACGATACATTATTCAGAATATGGCAGTGTTCAGAGCTATTATACACAGGGTCACTATGAGTTGCAGCAGACTCAATGGCACATTTAACAACAACAAACTATTCAAATATACACATCAATCATTAAAACCAAAGAGGAAGAAATGGAAGAGTTCTGCAATTCACTGCCTCTGAAAACCTGCTGGGTGTGGTCAGCTATGATCCTGACTCTGCAGTGCACAACAACAACAATAACAACAATATCATTAACAACAACTGACCTTTGCAATCTGAAATTGATTGAACATGCAATCAAGAGGTATTAATGATAACTGGTGATTGGGATTCAAAATTTGAAAACAAAAAAGAAGGTTTTGGTAGTTGGAAAATACTCCCTTGGTATCAGAAATGAGGCCAAAAATTATGAGGTAGAATTTTGTACAATTCATACTTTCTCCATTACAGATACCTTTTTTTGGGAAAAATACAAGTAGTTTCTGTGCACATGGCTGTCACTTGATGGAATATACAGGAATCCGAGTGACTACATTTATGGAAAGGACTGTGGAAAAGCTCAAAACCAGTGGTCAAAACAAGACTAGGGGTAAACTGCGGGACAGACCATCACTTACTAAAATGCATGCTCGAATGGAAACTGTAAACAAGTCCACATGAGCCAAAATAGGACTTTGGGTTTATCCTACCTGAATTAAAAAACCATCGAAGAATACATTTGAGGCTTTCAACACTGAAGACCAGACAAGCTGTGAGATAACATCAAGAACGTCATCCAAGGTGTTGTTGTTGTTGTTGTTATGTGCTGTCGAGTCGTTTGCAACTCATAGCGACCCTATGTACAACAGCCCTAAACCCTGCTCTATCCTGTGCCAATCTCATTGCCTCTGACACACCCATCCCGATTACCCCAGTCACTGAATCAATCCACCTCATAGAGGGTCTTCCCCTCCTGCGCTGTCGCTCTACTCTACCCAGCATGATGTCCCTCTCTAAAGACCTGTCTCTCCTTACAACATGTCCAAAGTATGTCAGGCGAAGCCCCAGAATCCTTGCCTCCAAGGAGCAGCCTGGTTTAACCCTCTCTATGATGAATCTGTTTGTTTTCTTGGCAATCCATGGTACATTCAATACGCTTCTCCAGCACCACAGCTCAAAGGCATCAATTCTCCTTCTATCCTCCCTAGTCATTGTCCAACTCTCTGATGTATAACAAGTGATTGCAAAAACCATGGCCTGTATCAGGAGCACCTTACTCTCCAGAGAGACATCGTTGCTCTTGAGTACTTTAGAGAGGTCCTTAACCGCAGACTTTCCCATCACAATGCATTTTTTTATTTCCTGGCTACTGGTGCCAAGAGTGTTGACCATGGAGCCGAGCAAACTGAAGCTGTGAACAATCTCAATCTCTTCGCCATCCATCCTGATGCTACCGATTGAGAATTTTTGTCTTCTTGACATTGAGCCTCAGTCCATACTGAAGGCTGCAGTCCTTAACCCTCTGCAGTAAGTGCATGAGGTCCTCCTCAGTTTCAGCGAGCAAAGTTGTGTCATCCGCACACAACAGATTGTTGATAGATCGTCCACCAATCCTGATGCCACACTTCTCCTCATAGAGCCCGGCCTCTCAGATAATCTGCTCTGCATACAGGTTGAAAAGGTATGGAGATAGGACACATCCCTGGCGTACACCCTTCCCAATTTTGAACCATGCAGTGTTGCCCTGCTCTGTTCTGACGACTGCCTCTTGGTCCAAGTATGGGTTTCACATTAGCACGATTAAATGTCCTGGGATTCCCATTCTTCTCAGAGTCAGCCACAGTTTGTTATGATCCACGTAGTCAAATGCCTTTGCATAATCAATGAAACACAGATAGACATTCTTCTGGTATTCTCTGCTTTCAGCTCATTGCCATCAAGTTGGAATCTGTCATAGCTGTTTTCGGAGGCTGTAAACAGCACCAGGAGAGACTGCCCATCTCTTCCCACAGAGTCGCTAGTCAACTGAAACCACTTGAGAGGAGCCACGTTTGAGGTTAACAGCACAGACTATGCCACCAAGCAGAAAGAAGTTATTATCCAAGAGAGCTAGCTGTACAGAAGATTTTGAAGGGCAGCTCAAGAAGACAAAGTATTATAATGGAATGTGCAAAGAGCTGGAGCTTGAGGGCCAAAAGGAGAGAATATATTTAACATTTCTCATACTGAAAGGACTGAAGAACAAAATACAAGCCTCCAATTGTAATTCTGAAGGATTTTGTGGGTAAAATCTTGAATGATGCAGGAATCATCAAAAGAAGATGGAAAGAAGAGTCACTGTATCAAGCAAGAATTGGTCAACATGGAGCCATTTCAGGAAGTAGCAGATGATCAAGAAACAATATTGAAGGAAGAAAGTCAAGCTGCATTGAAGGCATTGTTGGCACAAAAGAAGGTGCCAAAAATTGATGAAATACCAATTGAGGTGTTTTAGGAAATAGGTGCAACTTTAGGTGTGCTCACAAGGCTATGCCAAGAAATCTGGAAGTTATCTACCTGGCCAATCGACTGAAGGAGGTCTATATTTATTTCCATTCCAAAAAAAGATGATACAACAGGGGAAGGAAGTACCGACCAATATCATTAACATCGTATGCAAGGAAGATCTTGCTGAAGATTATTTTTAAAAGGCTGAAATTATGTACACTGCATTGAAACAGATGAGGGAGAGAACTGTTTAAAAGGCATTTATGATTAGGTATTATTGCAT
>NW_006400001.1:1016800-1019214 GCF_000299155.1 Elephantulus edwardii
TTCAGAAGAGGCCATGGAATGAGATATCTCATAGCTGATGTCAGATGGCTCTTTGCTGAAAGCAGAGAATACAAATTAAAATTTGTTTTATTGACTGTGCAAAAGTGTGCAACTCTGTGAGTCACAACAAACTGTGGCAATGTTGAGAAGAATGAGAATTCCAGAACACTTAATTGTGCTCATGCAAAACTTACACACACCAAGAACAGAACAGGATGCAGTTACTACATGGTTTAAGTCAGGAAAGGTCTGAGTTAGGGCTGTATCCTCCATAGCTAGTCAATCAGTATGCTGCACAAATAACTTGAGAAGTTGCATTAAGAAGGAAGAACATGGCATCAGGTTTGGAAACTCATTAACAGCCTGTGTTAGGCAATCTTTCTTGCACAGAGTGAAGACACATGACTTGAAGCACTTCCCGCAGAAGATGAGACACTTCAGTATTGATTACATCTCAACATAATGAATCTAAAAATCGTAGCAACTGGGCCCTGCACCAATAAGCGATAACATGATCCATGGAGGAAATATTGAAGTTATCAACGATTTCATTTTACTTGGATCCACAATCGACACCAATGGAAACAGCGATCAAAAAAACAAAGGGCAGTAAGAAACATAAGGTGAATGGGGGGAAAATACAATTAAAAAGAAAAGAAAGGACCAGTTGCATATGGAAAATCTGCTGTCAAGGACCTCTTAGCACTTTCAAGTGCTAAGGAGCGAGGATATAACTTTCAACACTGTGGTTTGTCTGATGTAAGCCATGCTGTCTTCAGTTCTTCAATATGCTTGTGAAAGGTGGGTTGGACAGTGAATAAAAAGAAGACTGCAGAAGAACTGATGACTTTGAGTTGGATATTGGCAAAAAACAGCGCATATAACAATACATTAAAAATAGGTTTTCTTGGATGTGTAAGTCAGAGTACTTAAAATTTAAAGGACTATGAGACTACATCTCACATATTTTGTGCATCTTACCTGGAGAGACCAATTCCTGGAAAAGGACATCATGCTTGGGAAAGTGAAGGATCTGTGGAAGAAAGGAAGACCATCAATGAGATGAATTGACAGAGTGACTGCAACAATAAGCAGAGGTTGTGAGGGTGGTGTGGCGGTGGGCAGGGTGTCATTCTGTTGAGCATTGGGTGACTACGCTGTTGTGAGGTGTCATCAAGTAGACGATGACTCATATGACCCTATGAAAAACAGACTGGAACCTAGCTCCATCCTCTGTCACCCTCACCATCTCTGATATGCTTGCACCCATTGTTAAAATCACTGTGTCAATGAATTTTGGGGAGGGTGTCTTCCTCTCTTTCTCTGGTCCCCTACCTTACCCAGCACGATGCCCTTTTCCAAGGATTGGTCCCTCCTCACAACATGTTTCCAAGGAACACACTGGCTGCACATTCTCTAAGACACACTTGTTGGTTCTTCTGACTTTCTATAGGATATTCAGTACTCTTCTCCAACACCACAACTTAAAAAGGCATCAGTTCTTCTTCTGTCTGCCTTACTAGCTGTCCAACTTTCAGATGCATGGCAAGAAACTGAAAAACACTGTGGCTCGGATCAGGTGCACTTTAGTCTTTAAACTTACATCCTTGATCTTCAGCACTTTAGAGAGGGCTCTGACAGCAGATTTCCCCCAGGTAACTTCCTACACCAGGTTGTAAATATAGTCATTGGATGCATGAGATTTTCACTGGTTGATTTTCAGAAGGAGAGTAGCAGACTAACATGTCTTCCTATCCTGTCTTGTATCTATCTAGAAGGTCTGCTCAAAGCTCTCTGGCATTAGAGAAACACACATTAGAGAAACACACAAGCCCCTTGACAGACAGGAGGTGGATGCACATGACGTCCACTGAACTTGTGTCTCTCACATGGAAAGTAAGACACTTCCACTACATCTCCCTGTCTCCTCATCTGGCAATTGGGGCACACAATAATGTGATTGGTGGATGGGGAGTTCAACAATCTGAGGGGTGGGGACAGCCATACCATCTCACACAAGCCCTCACTGAAGATGAAGCCTCCAACTGAAGAACAATAGAGGAAGTGATAGAGATTTCCCTGGGATCTTTATTATAAAAATAGAAGGATACGAAACAACTATGGGATATCATCTCACCCAAGTAAGAATAGCAAAATTTAACAGAACAGCAAATATCAAATGCTGGCGAGGTTGCAGAGAAACTAGAACCCTTCTTCATTGTTGGTGGGAGTGTAAAACGGTCCAACCACTGCGGAAGGGCGGTGTGGTGCTTTCTCAAAAATTTGCAAATAGAAATACCATTTGACCCAGAAATTCTACTACTGTGAATGTACCCTAACGAAACCATAACTGCCACCCAAGCAGATATATGCAGACCCATGTTTATTGAGGCTTTGTTTACAATAGCAAAGAA
>NW_006400001.1:1022674-1023751 GCF_000299155.1 Elephantulus edwardii
TGCTTTAATCATGAAAGGGTGTTGGATTTTATCAAAGGCTTTTTCTGCATCAATTGATAGGACCATATGGTTCTTGTTCTTTGCCTTGTTGATTGAGTATCTGTTCTCTCCATGATAATTGTTGTTGTTGTGTACCATTGAGTTGGAACTGACCCATGGCTGACCCTCCAGGGGGTTTTCAGAGGCAGTTAAACTCACAGGAAGAGATTGCTTATCCTTCTTCCACGGGGCAGCTGGTGGACTTGAACCGCCTGCCTTCAGGACTGTGGCGCAGCTTCTTGCTACTAGGTCTTTAGAGCTCCATTACAGAGCTCGAGTAATTTACTCTGTGTGATTATAAGAATGCATTCTACAGTTTACTGCCTACATCTTAAGCTTGTATCTACCACTTACACTCTTCAAAAACAAAAGAAACTACCAAACCCATTGCCACTGGGTCAAGTTCGCCCCTTAACGACCCCACACATATAGAGTGGAACCACTGCCGAGGGTCTTCCTGGATGTAACCTGCATGGAGACAGAAGGAACGGCCAATTTCTGCATGAACAGTTAAGTGCAAACCCTCTGCACCACCAGGGCCACTTTCTAAACTTCAGCTTCTTCTGTCGTTTCTGATGAAAAGTAGCAGAGGAGATGCTGGACCACAGCCCCTAGACAAGCTCCTCGAAAACTCCTCAGGCTCACTTTTCTCATCTGCAAAAAGGATCACCAGGCTTACTTCAGTGGCTTGCTCTGAGGTTGAAAGGAGACCAGTGGAATTTCCCACCTTGATTGAACCCTTGTGCCAGGCATTGCTGGGCACTTTGCATGTGTTCATGGGAACCGTACGAGGTAGCAACTCAAGACCCAAATGCATGTAAGTAGCCAAATGAGGTCCCGTTATTGGTCCTGCCCGGAACAAAGGTGTTGTTGTTGTTATGTGCCGTGGAGTAGTTTTCGACTCATAGCGACCCTATGCACAACAGCCCTAAACCCTGCTCTATCCTGCGCCAACCGCACTGCCTCTGACACACCCATTCCGATTACCCCAGTCACCGAATCAATCCATCTCATAGAGGGTCTTCCCCTCCTGTGCTG
>NW_006400001.1:1024888-1046510 GCF_000299155.1 Elephantulus edwardii
TACCCTGCTGTCCATGTCGTTGTGAGCAGAGCCGACTCAATGGCACCTAAGATACAGGAAAAACTCTCTCTCTCCTGGGCAGAGCCCTCTTTAATATCACTTTCTCTGCTTCTCCTCCAGAATTTTTCTCTGTCCCCACATAAGATGCAGGGTCTGTTCTTGAGCCTTCTTAGCCCCCAGATAGTGAACAGTTGTCACAGAGATGGAGGCTACAGGGTCATCAGCAGAGAGATGCAAGTGAGGTCCAGGCTGGAGGAGGGGACAGAGAAAGACTGGGGAGGAGCAGCCAGACAGGAGGAGAAGCAGAGAAAGTGACATTAAAGAGGGCTCTGCCCAGGAAAGAGAGTTCTTCCTGTATTTTAGGTGCCATTGAGTCGGCTCTGCTCACAACGACCTCACGGACAGCAGGAGGAAGCGCTGCCCACTGGGAAATCCTGAGGGTTTTCTTTGGCTGGTTTGCAGACATGGACCCACCTCCACCCCCACCCCCAGGCCTTTCTTAAGTCTAGGGACTCCGCTGTGCTCAGCATCAGAGCAACATGCAAGCCTCTGTTGGCAGTTGGGTAATGGCTGCACATGAAGTGCACGGATCAGGATTTGAACCTAGAGAAATGTCATCTCACATACTGTGGGCAGATTGCTGGAAGGGCCTTTCTTGGAGAAGGACATCAGGCCTGCAAAGGTGGAAGGTCAGCGTAAGAAAGGATGCTGGGTGGGTTGACAGAGTGACTAGAATAATGGGTTCAAGTGTATGAGAGATTGTGAGGATCTCTGGATCACAGGAGAGGACAGGGTTCAGATCCATTGTTCACATGGTTGCTATGAGTTGTACTAGAGACTCAAAAGCACCTACAAACCACCACCACCACCCTCATTGGCCCCTCTTCCTGAAGAATAACAAGCAAAGACAACGTAGGGGGTGGGTCCCTGACGCTTTCCTTTCAGGGAAGCCTGGAATGAACGTTCTAAGTAGACACATTTCCTGGGAAGCAAAAAGCCGATTCTTTCTCAAAGCCAGGTAAGCTGGACCCCCTTGTTTTCTTAAGCCCGTGCCTCCATTGTCCCCAGAAGTGGCCCAGCCCCAGCCCACTCTTCCCTGCCTGGTTTTATGCTGCACTTGAATGAGGAGACCAGGGTTATCAGAGCGGAGCATGGGGCCCACACCCAGCACCAGAGGGAGCCGCTGAAGCTTGTCACCTTTCTGGATCAGTGTCTCTGAAGAATGTGGCCTTCTTGAAGCCAGCATGGTTTCTAACCTCCTGGGACACTCCCAGAAGGATTCTGTGGGGTCCCCTTGAGCAGCTGTTCTAAGTGGATGGGCTCGTCGATCGCTGCTTGACGTTAGGGGGTCCCTTGGTCATGCAGTGACCACTCCTACTGCTTACCAAAAGCCTGGACGCTCAAGTAAACCCACAGGCACCTCGGAAGAAAGGTCTGGCAATCCATTGCTGTTTTTTGGTTGTTTTTTTTTTTTTTTTACTAACCCCACGGAGGACAAGTCTGCTGCGCCACACAGGTAGGACATGGCTTGATGGCAACAGGTCTTGTGATTTTAGCCTCAGCAGTTGCCAGCATCCAAGCCGCACATCATAAAACCAACGCTCATCACTCAACACTAGTTTTTCCTCCTAAAACGAACATTCCCTTGGGCCAGCCCTTGCAGGGTCAGAGGAGGCATATTCTGTTGTTGCTTTCCCACCCCCATGGCTGTCCCCGCCCCTGTGCTCCCCACGGACCCCATCAGAGCCACACAGGACTGTCCTTACAAAGGCTCAGACACTTTACCAAGATGTGGCCCGCTTCCCCACCCTGGGCTCACACTCTCAGTAGCTTCTGTGACTCACAGAAGGATCGTCCACTGGGCACCCACCTTTCCAGCTCTTCAGAGACCACTTTCCCTCTGGAAAGCGTGGAGCCGGCGCCCAGGCTGTGGTAGGAACTGTGGCCGACTGCAGAGGCCACTTCGGCGTGGAGAGCCGCCCCAGGGAGTGGTCACAGCCAGCCCCACATTCTTCCTGTTCAACGGCCCCACCTCCTCCGCGCCGCCCCCTCCCGTGCCCCCATCGCACCCCGGGGCTCCCTGGCCAAGTACTGGTCCGGTGACTTCAGCAGCGAGTTCCTAGTGACTTCTGCAACGTAAGCCAGACGTCGATGGTGACCTTCGGCTCGCAGCAGGGGACTGAAAACGAGGACAAAAATAGCCTGTTTGGAGAGGGGCACAAAGGCTTCTTTATGGAGGGGCCCTTTGCCTCCTCTGGTGGCCTGAGCTCTTGACTTATTTTGGTTGGATGCTGCTTTTAAGCTGGAGATGGCCACGTTGCACACACGTCTCGTGTTTTTCTCCAGAAGTGTGCTGCTGGCCATGCCTTGGCGAGGAGCCCCTAGTGGTGCAAACATTCAGCATTGACTAGTAGGGAAAGGTTAGCAGTTTAAACCCACCTGGAGGCACCTCGGAAGACAAATTTGTTGTGCTTCTGAAGCTCTAGTGGGGTAGTGCATTAGATACCAATGGGACTGCTAATCAAGAGGTCAGAGGTTAGAAGCTATGAGTGGCAGGGGGTGGTGGGTGGGGGCAGAAAGCAAGAGAGAGACACAGATTTAAGCCTCAGGCACCAGACTGAGGGTCACCCCCAAACAACAGTCGTGGGTTCTGAAAACACCCGTTCTACTCTGCACACATGGGGTTGACCTAAATGAAAATTGACTCTATGACAATTAACAACAACAATAACATCTGGGAGACCTGAGAGGTAGTATAGGGTAGTGGTTACACAGTCAGCCTGTTTGAGTCCCAGTTTTGTCATCTCCTATCAGTTCCTTAACCAGTTGCTTCACTCCTTGTGCCTCTGTTTCCTTATCTGTACGATGGGTATACACCTCATGAGATTGCTCAGAGGATCAATTGAGATAAACACATCTACATTTGGTGGAGCTCCCCAATTAAAACAAGCTCGGAAGCAGGAGTGGCATCCACTTCAGCTTGCCTCTGGAAACTCTATGAACCTGGAGGGAGGAAGGATGAAAGTTATAGAAGTGTTCAGGTCTTTCGTTCATAGGGTCGCTGTGAGTCACCTACAACTGGATGACACTTAACAAAAACAGCAACAGCTGCTAATTTAACACCTGGCATACCATTGTTGTTGTTGTTTACTGTCGGGTCAGAACCAACCACATAGCTGACCCTCCATTGGGTTTTCTGAGGCAGTTAATGGCATAGAAGGAGATTGTCCACCTTTCTCCTGCGGAGCAGCTGGTGGCCTCGAACCACATGCCTTAGGGATTGCGGTGCAGCTTCTTGCTACTAGGTCACCAGAGCTCCCTTAGATGAGTAAAACACCAAGTGATTGTTGTTAGTGTTACTGTCGTGATTAAGGAGGGGTCTCTCAGGAACCTTGTGGTCTGTGGGAACTGAGAGATTTTTGTCCCTGGCTACCACGATCTTTGTCATTTCCTGCATGGAAAATGGCAGCTTGCTTGCTGGCCTGCCCGCCCTCCTGTCTGCCTTCTGCTCCTGGGGTGCTCGCTCCATGTCAGGTTCTGTGCTGGGTCCCCTAGGTCCAAAGAAGATGAATCCCTGCCCTTTGGGAGTTCATACTCTAGGGAAGGAAACTAAAACCTCATCCAATGCTGTCAAGTCACTTTTGACCCTACTGGGTTTCCAAAGCTTTTTGGAAGGAGACTGCCCATTTTTCTCTCACAAGATGGTTGGTGGATTTGAACTGATGACTTTATGGTTAGCAGCTCAACATGTAAAGCACTTAGCCACTAGGATTCCCTTAGATAGAGAGACTTAGGGACCAAAAGAGAGATGTACAGTAAAGGAGGGCTGGAGGGAACGTGTGAAAATCTCCCCTCTGGGCTCTACCCCAGGACCCAAATTAATCAGCAGTCAGGAGTTAATTTAAAAAAAAAATTGATATTTTAATCAAAGTTTATAGAGAACCTGGATTTTCATCCATTCATTGTTGCACATTTTCCTCCCTGCCCCCCAGTTTGCTTTTCTCTTAAAAAAAATAATTTTTTTTTTCCTTGTTGGACAATTCCCCACCACCACCCGAGTCCGCCTTACTATGCAGCTCTTATTCTGGACTGTTATCATACAAATAATACCTACTCATATATTCCTTTTAAGTAATTCTTTCTCTTATCTCTTTCCATGCAGTGCATATTCTTTATCCCCTCTTTTCTTCGTTTCCCCCCAACCCCAATGTCAGTCCTGTTTTACAACAATGGCATTATGCAGTATTTGTCCTTTTGTGACTGAGATGCTTCACTCAGCATTTGCCTCAAAGCAACACTACTTGGCAGAGTCACTTTGTCCCATAAGGTTTGCTAGGCTATAATACATAAGGAAAGAAGACCTGGCAGTACAGTTGGTTAGGCAGTCAGTTTGTTATTGTTGTTGTTAAGTGCCATCCAGTCGTAGGTGACTCATAGCGACCCTATGAACCAAAGTCCTCAACACTTGCGTGACTTTCATCCGTTCTCCTGGTTCATAGGGTTTCTGGAGGCAAGCTATTTACAGAAGTGGATGCCACTCTTGATTCCAAGCTTGTTTTAATCGGGGAGCTCCACCCAACACCGTCCACCATGGGTAACTGTTATCGCTATCGGTGTCACAGTGTTTAGCATCACAGCAACAATGAGTTACCTCTGTATGGACAGTGGTTGGCTGGTTGAGACAGTTGGCTCACAGAAATCCACCAGCCATTCTGTGGGAGAAAGCGGGTAGTTTACTTCATAGCAATTTACAGCCTGGGGAACTCTAAGAGGAAGTTCTTTCTTGCTCTGTGATTATTGTTAGATGCCATGGAGTCGACTTCTGCTCTTAGCGACTCCATGGACAACAAATCGGAACCTTGTCCTATCCCGTGATATCCTCATGATCTCTAGGATGCCCAAGCCCGTTGTTACAGTCGCTTTGCCAGGCCATCTTGTGAGACTCTTCCTCTCCTTCTCTGACCACTTTCCCCAGCTTGCTATCTTATCCAAGTGTCTGGAAACGTGTTCAAAGTGTGTAAAATGAAGTGTCACTACCTCTGCCTCAGAGGAGCACCCTGATTGGACTTCCTCCAGGACAGACTTGTTTGTTCTTTCGGAGTCTAGGCTCACAATAAGTCAGAAATGACTCGGTGGCAACAGGATAGATGTAGCATCAATTTGCTTCCCCTCCTCAGCCTACTCCTGCCCTTGTAAATCTCCCCTTCTTCATTAACAGCACCACACTTTCTTTCTGTGAAACCACCCCACCTGCCCTGTCAGTCTCTGCAGAAAATATTGACTCCACCCTTTGCTTCAGAGATAAGCTGTGGCATAGACACGACCATTGTATTTGTTCAGGAATGTCACACGATTTAGTCAGTAAGATGTTTTTCCTTCCCTCTGAATTCGAAACTGGAGAAGAAATACTAGAATTACTGCAGCCACCTTGTCCTAGAAGATGAAAACCTGTGTGAGGAGAAGGCCAATGCAGAGAGAAGTAGAAAAAAATTGAGTGGAATTTGGATCCAGCAGCAATGGTTGAGCCCCTGGATCTAGCCATACCTGAAGCTGTGTTTGTTTTTCTTGTGTGAGTTACAGATTCTCATTTGCTTACACAGTCTGGGATGTATTTTTCTACACTTGTGAATGAATTTATTATGAATCACTTTTTCACACAGTAGGACTTAACTCTTCTAGTAACTTCTTCAGATGGATGTTAATGTGTCTATTTCGTAACTAAGGCCATATATAAGTTTTCGAAAGAATAAGCAATGGGTCCAAAGTAGCAGAGGCAGGAAGTGGAAAAGTAAACATTTAAACTCAGTCCACTCAGCCTCCCCAAAGCTGGCCTCTTAATCATTACCCAGCCTAATGGGAAGATGAGACACAAGTTAGACACACATCCCAGGCGAGCCTGAACCTCTGCTGTCTCTGTAAACACCAGCAACTTCCTTGCAAGTCAAGTCACTGAACCAACTGCCCTCCATCTCCCCCCGATCTGTTAATGTCTAATGCAGCAGAATACCAACCGAGTGCTGTAAAGCAGCCAAGTCATTGAGGTGTTGCCCTTTTATCTACCTACAAAGGAATCTGCTGGAAATTTTTGCACCTCTTAGTTGAATTAAATTCCACAGGTAGCAGAGTGGTTACAGTGATGAGAACAATTTGGATAGCAAATTTTCCAAACTTTGCTGGAGTCTCAGGTTCTCTCGCTCAAAGGCAGCTTCTGTGTGCTGGTGAGTGATCCCTATCAGGGCCTTTCAAGCACCACAGGCAAAGCGCAAGTGAATCTCAGCTGCCCCGGATTTCCCAGCAAGCCCCAGGGGAATGGGAAACTCCAGAGTTCAGGCTTGGAATCTGTACTTTTGTCCAAATGCATCTGAGTAACTGATGGGAGGGTAGCTTCAAGTCAGGCAGGAGGGCAGAAACGCAGATGCAGCATTCTTATTAATAGCAGTACAATGTTGTTGTTCTTGTTGCGTGCTGTCTAGTCTGAACCCATTCATAACTGACCCTCCAGCAGATTTTCAGAGTCTGAATCATATGGGAGGAGATTGCTCATTTTTCTTCCTCAGAGTAGCAAGGAGATTCGAACTGCCTGTCTTTGAGTTGGCAGTCCAACTCCTTACCCACGAGGCCACTGGAGCTCCCTAGCAATAGTGTCATCTAGTATTTATTAGGGAGCTCCAGTGGCCTAGAGGCTAGAAACTGTGCTGCAATCCCGAAGATCTGCAGTTCAAATCCACCAGCTGCTCCATGAAAGAAGGATGTGCAATCTCCTCCTGTGCTGTTAACTGCCTCTGAAAACCTGCTGGAGGGTCAGCTGTGGGTCAGTTCTGACTCTGTGGTACACCACAACAACAATATTTATTAAGTGACTTGTCAGAGGAAAAACCCTGGTGGCATAGTACGTTATGTGTTTATGCAAAGCTAGGGAGCTCTGATTTTCTAGTGGTAAGAAGCTGTGTTGCAATCCCCAAGGCACATGGTTCAAATCCACCAGCGGCTCCACAGGAGAAGGACGGGCAATCTCCTCCTGTGCAATTAACTGCCTCTGATAACCTGCTGGAGGGTCAGCTATGGGTCTGTTCCAACTCAATGGCACACAACAACAACAACAACAACAACAACAATAACAACAAACAAAAAGTTAAACTCAAAACAAACCTGCTGCTATTGAGTCAATTCTGAATCCTGGTGACTCTCCACTGGGCCTTGGAAGCCCTAAATCGTTAGAGGAGGCAATGACCCTTTTTTTTCCTTTCTCCCACCAAGCAGCTGGTAGACACAAACTGCCAACCTTTTGGCTAGCAACAAGGCGTGCATGGTGCTCTGAAGAAGAAGGACGGGCAGTCTTCTCCAGTGATGAGTCACAGCCTCGGAAACCAATGGCAGGTCTCCATGAGTTGAAATCAACTTGACAAATTTGGGTGGTTTGATTTTGGGTCAAAGTGACCTCCTGGATTGTGCAGATAATGCACTGAGCTGAAAGACTGGAGGTTTTCATCCACTCATCAGCACCTCTGAACAAAGAACTGGTGATCAACTGTCAAATGAAAAGTCCTTCAGAATCCTGTGGAGGACAGTTGTGCCCTGATACACACACAGACGGGTCACCATCAATCGGAATGAACTCGAAGGGGACTGGGTTGGCTGGGATGTGAGGCGTTGTAGTCAGAGACCCACATGCACAGTAACAATGTGCTCCTTGGTGAGAAAGAGCTGGTACTGCTTTCCCTACCATGTCCTGGGATTTTTATTTTTTTCACCCCATCTGAGCATGTCCGCCTACCCTTGAAACACTGAGGTTCACCATGCAAACAAGAAGATCCCCAAACCGGTCAGAACCAGGATCCTCTTGGTTAGTCTTGGCTGATCATGTGAGGATAATGACCAGTGGACAGCAGGACACAGAAGGCCTTTTGGGATCTCAAGGTTTTGCAACTGAGAAGTGGATATGTGTAAGATATTCCCACAGGGAAACCCCAAAGTGAAATGTCTCCAGCCAGCTTCTTCCTGAACTCTGAGTCTCTCTCCCATTCTCCTTTCTGCTCTGTTGTCGAAGAGAAAACGAGGCTAATTCCTGCTTAGCCACATAAAAAAAAAGTCAAGGTATGAAGAACTTCAAAGGACTGTCAACATACTGCTTTTGTAGTACATCAAAAAATAGAATGTAAAATAATTGCAAAATAAATCTACCTAGAATGAGAAGAGCATTTTCAGCTTGATTTATAGTCATAGGGGGATCATGGTGTGTCTATGTCTTTGAGCTGAGTGTTGAAGAATGCTGAAATCCTGAGGATTGTCAAGGAAACAAATAAACATGTCTTGGAGAAAGTGACATCACGCTCATCAGAGGCACAGATGGTGAAACTTCATCTCATATTCATTAGGAGTGTTGTTAGGAGAGACCAGTCCTAGGAGAAGAGCATCACGCTTGGTAAAGTGGAGAGGCAGAGAAAGAGAAGACCCTCAAAGGTATGGATCGACATGGTCCCTGTAACATGGGCTCAAGTGTGTCAGAGATGTGAAGATAGTAGATGACAGGGCAGCCTTCAGAGCCGGTGTTCAAAGGGGCATTAAGAGTTGTAGTCAACTCCGTGGCACCAACATCACATGTGAAGAAATAAGTAGGAAGGAGTTGTGCTGCCAGCCCAAAGGCATGTGATCTAAATCCATTGCCTGCTCCATGGGAGAAGGATGGGTAACCACCTCCCGTAAAATTTACTGCTTCTGAAAACCCATTAGAGGGTGACCTCCGATTTCACAGTACGTAACAACAGTAACACGAGCGAAAGAGCTCTGGAGGGATATTTTATAGGGAGTTTCACTAACCCCAATGTGGAACCCCTCTCTGGTGGCTCAAATTCACCAGCAACGCTGCTGGAGAAAGACGGACACTCCCCTCCTGTGCTCTTTACAGGATCCAAAACCCACTCGAGAATTAGTCACGATTCAGTTCTGATTCGACAGCATTGGGGATTTTGAGACATAGGAAGGATCCATAGAATATTCCTCAATCTCACTTTCTGATTTTACAGACCCCCCAGAAATAGAGAGCAGAAGGGGTTCAACAGAATTATGATGATGAGAGTGTGTCAGGAGTAGACAATGTTTCACCCTGCTGCACACGGGCAGGGTCACTAAGAAGCTGAGATGACACGAAGGCTCTCACAATAGCACTCACTTGTTGCTATCGACTTGGAGGGGATCAGCTGAGTCTCCAGTGGGTGTTCAGAGACTGTATTGCCTGTCTTTCTCTCTCGGAGCTGCCGCTGGATTAGAACTGACTGACTTAGAGGTTAGCAGCATAACTCCTTACAGATGGTGCCACCAGAACTCCCAGTAACAGCTTTGGAAGTAAGGAAACCAAGACCCAATGTGTGGCTAGTTGACTTGGAAGATTTTGCATCACTTATGTGCAGATGAATTGGTTGAGCTATGTGTTGTGGACTTGAAAACAATCCTAATGCTCCACCATACATCTCTTCACTGGTCCCTACTCTCTCTTTCTCTCTTCCCCCCCACCCCCCATCTCTCTCTCCCCTTTCTCACTTTCTCTCTCTCTCTCTCCCTCTCTCCCTCTCCCTATATTCTTCCACTGAGAAAACCAAATGGACTCAGTCTCTTTTCTCCACCTCACCACAGGAACGCATCTAATGCAAAGGATGGACAGAAACCTCTCAGGGAGCTTGTTCAAAATGCACAAACATCTCTGTAGAGAGAGAATAGGATCCAGGGACTGAGTAGGCACGGCATTGTCTTCTTGGGATTATGGAAAGTTGCTGCTGGAAGGGACTGTGGAGGAAATAGAGGTCTTCTGACTCACCCTCTATTTTAGAGAAGTAATTAGGGACTCTAATTGGCGACAAGATCCAAAACAGCTCAGAATCAAGGCTCAGAGAAGAAAATAGAGAGGCAGTCATGCGCCTCACTCTGAAAACGAGTCTGGTGTGGTCCTGCCAACTTTGAAATTGTTGTTTCAAGTGGAGTTGGTCACAGTCCCAGACTTAACCCTACACAGCATCCGCACCCACTATTATGAATCAAATTGTGTCCCCCTAAATGCACGTGTGTTATGATATAAGGAAGCTATGTCATAATTCTCCATGATTTCATAAATAGTTTTAAAAGACTTAAAGTGGTTTGTGATGTACCTGAGATCTGGATAATGACTAAGAATGACAGAAGAAGAATTGATGCCTTTGAGTTGTGGTGCTGGAGAAGAGCATCCCATGGACTGCCAGGAGAACAAACAAGTCTGTCCTGGAGAGTGTGAAACCAGGTGACTCCTTGAAGGCAAGGGTTTTGAAACTCTGTCTCATGTACTTTGGACATATTGCCAGACAGGATCGGTCCTTGGAGAAAGACATCATACTTGGAAGAGGGAGACCCTGGATAAGATGAATTAACATGGTAACTTTGTAAATCTAGAGGTTCTATATGTTTTTGTTGTTATATACCATTGAGTCAGAACCAAACTCATAGCTGACCCTCCAGTGGGTTTTCAGAGGCAGTAAATCACATGGAAGCTGATTCCTCATCTTTCTCCCACAGAACAGCTGGTGAATTTGAACTGCATAACTTTTGTTTTGGCAACACAATGCCTTATTAGCATTATACACTTCTTGGATGATCCAGTAACTGGACTCTCATGTGTTTACTTAGAAAAATAACAACTAATATCCACAAAATGAGTTACACAAAGATTTATATAAGAGCTTTAGATCCATAATAACCTCTTTGGAAGAAACATCACAAATATCTAGTAGCCGTGAACTTTGTTATTTAGTGATCTTTGTTATTTTATGTTCTACAGTTGAACACTAATCAGAAAGATGAAGGAATAAATGACCATTACAGGAAGCATTCTCAGAAATGTTACCTTAAGTGAGGTTGTTTTTGTGTGCCATTGAGTCAGCATCAACCCATAGCTGACCCCCTGGTGGGTTTTCAGAGGCAGAAAATCACGTGGGAGGAGATTGCCCCTCTTTCTCCCTCAGAGCAACTGATGGATTCAAACTACGTGCCTTTGCGTAGGCAGCAGAATTCCTTTCACATTAGGCCACCAGGTCTCCCTGAGTGATGAGTGACACAGTGACACAAGATAGCTTCTCCTGTATTCATCACATCCATGTGATAGTCTAGGATAGGTAGTTTACTACTGTTGTGTTGTTGTGAACTGTAAAGTCCGAATTCTCTGGCAGGTTTTCAGAGGCTGTTGATCGCACAAGAAGAGATTACCCTTCCTTCTTCAAGGAGCTGCTGGTGGTCTTGAACTGCATGCCTTTGGGATTGAAGCACAGCTTCTTGCCACTAGGCCACTGGCAGAAATTGGGGGAAATGGCAGCATAGGCAGAGAAGCATGACAGTGGAGAAACGTTGTAATTGACTGTAAAGAAGCATGGGTGATCTTTCTGGGATGACAGAAATGTTCGCTATCTCCAATGAGGTTATTTCCATGGATGTTCATATATCACATTTCTGTATGTGAATCTTCCCCAGTAAAGCTGGAAAGCATTGATATTTTGTAAATATTAGCAAAATAGAGAGGTTGGCAGCTGCTGAGCTGATTTCATTGGTGTCAGGATGACTTCACATTAAATTCCGTTCCAAACAGCTTCATTGCTATGGAATTTTGTTTGTTATATGCTTGTTCCTTGACTTCTAGTCTTAACAATTTTTTTTATCAGCCGTCCAAATAAGTAAGCATTCTGCAGTAAAGAGGGAAGACTTTCAATTCTCTGTGGCATAGTTTTTCTGGATAATCATTGTTCTCTGATAAGCACCACCAGAGTTAGGACCTAGGATAAGCTACTCAGCAATTCCCTGACAGCATTACCCACTCAACCAGAGCCGCCTCGTGTGCAAAGTTGAGAATCCTGCGTTCTAAGAAACAATGATGTAAATCTGGAGACTAAAGTGTGCCTGGTCCTGGTCTTCGCAATTGCTTGCTAGGCATCTGAGAACTGCACAGTGAATAAGGATGACAGAAGAAGCAAAGTCTTTTTGTTGTGGTGCTGGACAAGAACATCCCACAGACAGCCAAAAGAACAAACAAGCCTGTCCTGGAGAAGGTGAAACCAAGTTGCTCCTTGAAGGAAAGGATTTGGAAGCTCAATTAGGAGATGTTATTCCTTGGAGAGGGACATCATGCTTAGAAAGGTGGAGGGTCAGCGAAAGAAAGGAAGACCCTCAACAAGATGGACTGACACGGAGACTATGACAATGAAGTCAGGTGTGTCGGAGACAGTGAGGTTGGCTCAGGATAGAGCAAAGTTTAGATCACTCTGAGTCATAGTTTACTTGATGGTATGTAACAACAATGAGTATTAAACTAAAGAATGTACATAAAACCCAAACAATACCTACTGCTGCCGTGTTGATCCTGACTCCTGGTGACCCTGCATTGAGTGTCAGAAGCTGCACATCTTAATGGAAGGGAACTGCACCCTTTTCCTCCCCAGGGCAGGCCTGGTGAATTCAAAATCTGACCTTTTTTAATTAGCATCCAACGCTTAATCGAATGCATCACCAGACTTTGTAAAGTCATCAGCAAAACATCTGTCATACATTGTATTTTGTGATCTTTTTACTTGATTTTTAAAGATCATTCATTTCCTAAATTGACTGAGGGGACAAAAGGCTATCAGGCCAGGGATGAGGAGACAGTTGTGAATGTAAAATTATTTTCTTAGTAATCTCATTAGTGACTTACCCCCCTTTTCTTTAGAACTTGAGACGTGGGTTCCTTTTGTTTCTCTATTACTTAGATCTCTTTAAGATGCGAGTGACAAAAATTTAACTCATGCCAAATTTGGCCAAAAGAGGATTTTATTGGAGCATGTAATTCATGAGTTTGCGCGTCAGGCATAGCTGGATCCAGAGATTCAAATAAGGTCATCAGTCTTCCTCTGTTTCTCTCCTTTTTTGTCTTTCTTGTGATTGTTTCTCTTCCCCCTTCCTTCCCCTCTATTTTCTGATCCACTTTTCTCCGATGAGTCCTCTTGCTTAGTCTTGTCCTGTCCACCTGGTAACCCCAATAGCTCCATATTTATCTTCTAACAGCTCTTTAACCCTTAGTAAACCTTTTACTGTTGAGTCAATGCCAGCTTATGGTAATTCCAAGCTTGTTCAATTTTGTTTTATTAATTAGGGAGTTGACACGGCCTAGTACGTAAATAGTTGGGTAAGCAACCCAAAGGCAAGTGGTTTGAATATTTCAGTTACTCTGTAGGAGAAAGATGGGCAATCTCCTCTCATGTGATTTATAGCTTTTGAAAATTCACTTTTGTTGTTATGTGCTGTCAAGTTGCCTGCAACGCATAGCGACCTTACAATAGCTCTGAAGCCTGCCCTATCTGGAGCCACTCTCACTGACTCCAATATACCTACCTCCATTACCCTAGTTACTGTATCAATCCATCTCATCTGGGATCTTCCTCTCTTACACTGTGCCTCCACCCTTCCGAGCACGATGTCCTTCTCCAAGAATTGGTCTTTCCTGGCCACAGTCCTTGGAGAGGGATGTCATGCTTGGAATGGTAGAGGGACAGATGAGGTAGATTGATTCAGTGACTTGAGTAATGGGGGTAAATGTGTCAATAAGATTGGCACAGGATTGAGCAGGGCTTAGGGCTGTTGTACATAGGGTAGCTATGAGTCACAGGTGATTGGATGGCACATAACAACAACAGCAACAGTGCTCACTCCAGCAGCACACATACTAAAATTGTAGTGATACAGCGAAGATTAGCATGGCCCCTGCACAAGGATGACAAGCAAATTCATGAAGCATTCCATCCATACTTTCTTAAATCATAGGGTTGCACAATTCGCTGAGTGGGGGCGGTGAAGAAAATGGGAAGGATCTTTTGTGAAAAACAATGTATTCAAACTTTGTAGATAAATCAGAGTAAAATTTAAAAAAAAAAAACCAACACAACAACAACAACAGAATTTGCTAATTGAAATAGCCATATTGTCTTTATCTCGATTCTTTGAGGAGTGGGTCATTTTTTATATCACCCACCAGTTCTGCTTCCATGATGAACATCTTTGACAAAATGCTCTTGATATTGAAGTTTACCCTGTCCTCAGGCAGAGCTTCTTGCAAAGGTTCATCATGTGCTTCAAAAGACTTACTCCTAGTGATAACATTGGCTGGAGCAGAAGGACCACCACCCCAGATTTGAGAACACCAATCTCCACTTTCCCTACAGGGACAATGTCAATGCCACCAACGTGCCCAACATCCTGGATGGAAGCAGCAGGTGCTTATTAGCTGGACAAGTTGGTGGTAGAATACAACTCAGAACTTCAAGCAACACGCTCTACTTGCCTCATCACCAGTAGAGATACCTTTTCATTCCTGAATCAAGTGGTGTTAGCACTTCAGCCTAGCATGTTGTCATCATTCCAATCAGAAATTGGCACAAATGCTGCTATGTCAGGGTTGGAGCCGGTTTTCTTAACTCAGTTGCCAACTTCCTTGATGATTTCCCCATATCTCTTCTGGTTGTTGGGTAGTTTGTTGGAATCTATTTTGTTAACACCAATGATTAGTTTCTGACACCCACTGTGTAAGCTACAAGGGCATTCTTGGAGATGACAACTTCAAATTAAACCACATCAGCAGCACCAATCAGTATAGTCAGCCAGTAGTGTTTTTGATACGATCTCTGTGTCCTGGTGCATCTGTGAAGTTCATGTAGTTCACATACTGATAAAAAATATCCACAGGAATGTATCAATATTGATATTACATTGATGTCCAACTTTCAGATTAACCAAGATGTGAGAGGGAGACTTTATCCCTCTTAGAAACCTAATTTTAAATTTTCTAACAGTCCCCCCCTTTTTTTTAATTCCTTTTCAGGACTCTTGGAACCAGCAGCCAGAAAATATAAAGATGAATTGGCTTCACAATGTCTGCTGTCAGGGACCTCCCCTTTGATTAAGTGGAAGGATGTCAGTCTGGAGGCTAAGATGCACCTGATCCAGATCATGGTATTCACAATTACTTGCTATGCATCAGAGAGCTGGACAATGAATAAAGGACGACAGAAGATAAACTTATTCCTTTGAGTTGTGGTTCTGGAAAAGAGTATTGACTATACCACACTTGGGACTTCTTAAGCACAAATGGAAGAGGCAGGGTAGATTCAAGGTCTCTGGAGGGCTACAGTAATCCCACTTTGGGTCCTTGGCCCTGCAGACCTCAGGACAAGAGTGGAACATCAATATACAGCTCCGACACAAAACATGGCCATGTCCTGGTACATTATATAGTTACAACAGCCTAACATCTACTAAGAAAAGACTCACATAATGTCAAGAAAGCACCAATCTGTGTCAGTCATCAAGAAAAACCAAATAACCCTTCTCCTAAAAAGCAGACCTAATGAATACCCTAGATAGAGAAAATCAGATTAAATATGTTGATGAGGAGTTACTTGAAGAAGAAGATGCAAATGATGGGAAAAAACAATGGAAGCCATTAAGAGAGCAAATACTCCAGAGGCAAAGAACCAGAAGAAATATATTACTGAGGAGCAACATGAACAATTAAGGAAGAAAACACAAAAGATGGAAGAAAGAATTGATAATATAGATAAAGAGGTACAAGAACTTGAAAGAATCATCACCAGACAGAGAGGGTACAGCCAACACAGTACTGGAAATAACCAAACAAACCCCATGAAAATGCAATCCAGAATATGAAGACCAAAATTGCAGCAGTGTCCATCACAGTGGTGGTACAAAAAAAGCTCAGCTGAAGAGATGGAACAGAGAGACAGTGAACTAGATAACAAGAGCCTCACTGGAAACATATTGGAAGAAAAACCAGAGATGAGACATAAAGAAAATGAAGAAAACATTAGAATCATGTGGGATGACAGCAAAAGGAACAACATAAGTATGATTAGAATTCCAGAACATGAAAGTGAAAAGAAAGTCACTGAGAAAATTGTGGAAGAAGTACTAGAAGAAAATTTCACAGGTATTTTGAGGAATGGAGAAATCCACATTCAAGAAGCACAGCGAACACCATAAAAAAAAAAAAACCAACCAAAACAAACAAACAAAAACCATAAAAGAAGGGCAGGAGATTTAAACACATCACCATCACCAATAGATAGGCCAACTCAAAAGAAACAACGATGCAGAAGATCACTGGACTTTGCGAATGTATTTAGGGTACTTGACTCAGCTAAAACTCAATTCACTTTCTTCTCAAGTGCACATGGTACATTTTTTAGAACTGATCACGTACTAGGACATAAAGCAAACCTCAAAAACTTTTAAAAAATACCCCCATGGAAATAACATAAAATAACTTCTCAGACCCCACAATTCAAAAAAACTAGAAATTAACCACAGGAACGTAAAGCTTACTAAATCATCCATGTAGAAACTAAATAACTCCCTACTAGAACACGATTGGCTTACAAAAGAAATACAGCATGAAATAAAAAAAAGTTCCTTGAAACAAATGAAAATGAAAATGCAACATACCAAAATCTCTGGAATGTAGCTAAAGTAATCCTCAGGAGGCAGTTTATAACAATAGGCACACACATGAAAAAGGAAGAAAGAAGAAAATCAATGATCTAATTCAGCACCTTTATCAGATAGAAAAAGAACATCTAATCCTACAGCAACTAGAAGAAAGAAAATTATAAGGACAAGAGCTGATCAATGAGATAGAGAATAGAAAAACAATTGAAACCATCAATAAGACCAGGAGCTGGTTTTTTGAAAGGGTCAATAAAATTGATAAACCACTGGAAAACTTAACAAAAAAAAGAAGACACAGGTAACTTGATTAAGAAATTAGAGAGATGACATCATAACAGAACCAGATGAAATTAAATCAATAATATTGGAATACTGGGAAAAACCTATACTCAGATACCTTAAAAAAACCTAGAGAAAATTGTTAAATTCCTGCATATGCATGACCTACACAGATTGGCCCGAATGGATATAGAACACCTGAAGAGACCCATCACAAAAAAAGAAATTGAACAGGTCATAAAAAGACTTCCCTATAAGAAAAGTCCTGGATCAGATGGCTTCACAGTTGAATTCTACCAATCATTCAGAGAAGATCTATCACCAACTCTACTTGGTAAAATACTTAAGTGTTTTAAAAAGATTTAAAAAAGAAGGAACATTCCCAGATTGATTTCATGAAGCAAGCATAATCCTGATACCAAAAAGGTATTACCAAGAAAGAAAACTACAGATCAATATCTCTCATGAATAAAAATGCAAAAATCTTTAACAAAATCCTAGTCAATAGAATACAAGAGCCCATTAAAACATAATTCATCTTGACCAAGGAATTCATAACAAATATGCAAGGATGGTTCAGTATAAGAAAAACAATAAATGTAATTCACCACATTAACAAGCAAATAATAAGAACCATATGATCTTAGCAATTAATGCAGAAAAGGCAATTAACAAAATTCAACAATCCTTCCTAAGAAAGACAGCAAAATTGGAATCAAAAGGAATTTATGTAAAACCAAGAGCCAATATCATTCTCAATAGAGAAAGGCCAAAAACATTTTCCTTGCAAACAGGAACCAGATAAGGATGCTCATTGTTATAACTTCTATTCAATATTGTACTGGAAGTTCTTGCTAGGGCAATATGACAAGAGAAAGAAATGAAGGCAACCAGATTGAGAAAGAGATGGTTAAACTATCTCTACATGCAGATGACATGATAGTGTTCATAAAAATCCCAAGGACTTAATTTAAAAAAACCCAAACTTCTAGAGCTAGTAGAGCAATTTAGTAGAGTGGCAGGATACAAGATCAATATACAAAAGTAAGTGGAATTCCTCTATAGTAACAAAGAAAATGCAGATATAGAAACTAAGAAAGCAGTACCATTTACAATAGCCAACTACAAATTGAAATACTTAGGAATAAACCTAACTAGAGACACAAAAGACCTTTAAAAAGAAAACTATAGAACATTTCTGTGAGATACAATAAAAATTGTAAAAAAATAGAAATTGTTCATGGATTGTTGTTGTCAGGCACCCTTGACCTGAGAATGACTCATAGTGACCCAATGAACAAAAGATCTGAACCCTGTTCTGTCATACACCATCCTCACACTTCCTGACACACATAAGCCCATTGAAGCAGTCACGTCAATCCACCTGGTTGAGGGTTTTCCTTTTCTTCGCTGACTCTCTGCCCTTCCCAACATCAAGTCCTTCTCCAAGGAATAGCCCCTCCTAGCAACATATCCCAAGTATGTGAGATGAAGCAGCATCATTCTTGCCTCAAAAGAGCACTCCATCTCCAAGACATATGTTTGTTATTTTGGCCGTCGATGGTATGTTAAGTGCTTTTCTCCAAAACTACGGCTCAAAGGCATCAATTCTTTTGACATCTTTATTCATTGTCCAGCACTCAGATGCATAGGTAGTAATCAGAAAGACTATGGCCTGAATCAGATGCACCTTCGTCTTCAAACTGACATCACTACTCCTTAATAATTTGGAAAGGTCCCTAAATGCAGATGTTCCCAGTTTAATGCATCTTTTTACTTCCTGACTACTTGTACTAAAGATGTTAATTGTGGATCCAAACAAGATGAAGCTGTTGACAGTTTCAATCTCCTCTCCATTCATCATGACACTGCCTATTGGTCCAGTAGTAGGAATCTGTATCATTGAGACATAATCCATACTGAAAGCTGCATTCCTTGATCTTCTACAAGTGCTTCAAGTTCTCCTCTCTTTCAGCAAGCAAGGTTGTGTCATCTGCTTAACACAGGTTACAAATGCGTCTCCCTCCAATCCTGATGCTACACTCCTCCTCACAGAGTTCAGCTTCTTGGGTAATTTACTCAGCATACAGATTGAATAGGTATGGAGAGAGAATACAACCCTGGAGCACTCCCTTCCTGATTCCAAACCATGAAGTGCTCCTCTGATTCTCCTCTGATCTGTTTGTACAACAGCCACCTGGTCCTGGTATAGAGTCGGCATGAACACAATCAAGAGCTCTAGGATTCCCATTTTTCTTAATTGTCAGTGACAACTTGTCATGAGCCACACAGTCAAACGTCTTCGCATAAAGCACAAATTGACAGTCTTCTGGTATTCCTTACCTTCAGCCAGGATCCATCTGACATCAGCAGTGATATCACTAGTGTCAGAGCCTCCTCTAAATTCTCTTCGAACTTCTGGCAGTTCCTTATCTATGTACTATTCCAGCTGTTTTTGAATGATCTTCAGCAGTATTTTACCTGCATACACTATCAGTGATATGGGTAAGACACAATATAGTATAAATGGCAATCTCACCAACAGCAATCTACATATTTAATGTAATCCCAATGCAGATACCAAATTAATTGTTAAAGAGATAGAAAAGGCAATTGCCAAGTTTACTTAGAGACGAAAAAGATCTCGAATAACCAAAGCACTTCTGAAAAGAAAGAATGAAATGGGAGGCATGGCATTCCCTGACCTCAAAACCTACTACACAGTTGTAATTACTAAAACAGCAGGGTACTGGTACAATGACAGACACATAGACCAATGGAATAGAATAAAAACCCAGGAATTAATCCATCTATCAATGAGCATCTGACATTCGGCAAGGTAACTATCAAATGAGGAAGCTACAACCTCTTCAACAAATGGTGCTGGCAAAACTGGACTACTACCTGCAGAATGCTGAAGGAACATGCAAACCTCTAACCATACCAAAAAATAATCAACTTAAGGTGTATCAGAGACTGGGGGTAAAGTCCAAAACCATAAAGATCGTAAGAGACAAAGTTGGACCAAACTTAGAAGGCTTAGCTCATAGTATAAAATGCCTGACAAATACAGCCAGAAATACACAAACAGGAAAAGATAAAACTGATGAATGGGACCTTCTAAAGATTAAATCCTTGTGTGCATAAAAAATATTTTCTAGCAGAGTAAAAAGAAAACCTATTGACTGGGAAGAAATATTTGGCAATATCATTTCAGATAAGGGTCTCATTTCAAAAGTTTAATGGAATTTGACAGAGCCCCCACAAGAAAAAGGCTGATAATCCAATTGCAAAATGGGCAAAAGATATGGAAAGAATTTTCACAGAAGATATTCAGATGGCCAACAGACACATGAAGAAATGCTCCAAATCACTGACAGTAAGAGAGATGCAAATCAAAACCATAATGAGATTCCATCTTATCCCAGTAGCAGTGGCAAAGTTTCATAGGACAGCAAGTAGTAAATGTTGGAGAGGATGTGGTAAGATAGGAGTTCTTATACACTGTTCATGGGATTATAAAATTATACAACCAACCTGCAAACCAGTTTTGCATTTCTTAAAAAATGTTTAATATAGACATTCTATACCATCCAGCTATTCCACTGCTTGGAATATACCCTAAGAAAATTAGAACTGAGACACAAACAGAGACTTGTACACCAATGTTTATAGCAGTGTTGCCATTGCAAGAACATGGAAACAGCCCAAATGTCCAACCACAATTGAATGTATTGAGAAATCATGGTTCCATTCACACAATAGAATACTATGCAGCATGCAGGAGCAATGATTTTGTAAATCACTACCTACTTTGGGAGGGACTGGAGAGAATTATGCTAAGTGAACTAACTCAGATCCATAAGGACAAATGCTGTATAAGACCATTATTGTAGAAAAAGAAAGATAACTAGGAAAATGGGTATGAGGAGCTAAGGGAGGTAAGGTAGGAGTAGAAGAGTGAGGAAGAAATGGGAAAGAGTCAATGTAAAAAACAATAAATACAAACTTTTAAGTATTAAAAAACCTCATTAATTGACATAAGATTAAAGAAAACTTTGATCTATTTCTTAATTTCCAATTTTTCAGAAACTTCCAAGCAGTCAGGAAATAAGGAGACACATTGCATTGGGAAAATCTGTAAGTTTGGAGCCTTTCCAAATACTGAAGAGTAGTGATGTCAGTTTGAGGACTAAGGTGCATCTGATTCAGGCCATAGTCTTTCCAATTACTAGCTATGTATCTAAGAGCTGGATAATGAATAAGGATGATGGAAAAATCATTGATGTCTTTGAACTGTGGTGTTAGTGAAGAGCACTGAATATCCTGTGGATATCCAAGAGAATGAACAGATAGGTCCTGGAGAGAGTGTAGCCAGAGTGCTCTCTGGAGGCAAGAATGATGAGTCTTCACCTCACATACTTTAGACATATTGCTAGGAGGGGCTATTCTTTGGAGAAGGATATGAAGGTGGGAAGGCTGGAGGGTCATTGAAGGAGAAAAAGACCCTCAGCCAGGTGGATTGACATAGTGACTGCTGCAGTGAGCTCATGTGTTCCAGGAAGTGTGAGGATGGTGCATGATAGAATAGGGTTCAGATCTTTTGTTCACAGGGTTGCTATGAGTCATGCTCGACTTTATGACACCTAAAACCAACAATGACTGTAAATTCGTATCTATGTTTTTCCAGTTAATAAAAAATAATTATGTTTTCAATACTCAAGTTCTATTTATGTTTTCTAGGACAATGACTAAGGAGGATAGAAGGAGAATTGATGCCTTTGAGCTGTGGTGCTGGAGAAGAGTATTGAATGTACCCTGGACTGCCAAGAAAACAAAC
>NW_006400001.1:1047334-1050485 GCF_000299155.1 Elephantulus edwardii
GAAGACACAAATTTGACTAACAAGTTATAAGTACATGAGTCCAAAAATTATGGAAAAGTAAAAGAAAAGATTCTTTCACTGTTTTACAAACCCTCCCCCAGGTCCCCTCCACCATGTAGCCCTTGCTCTAGTCTCCTGTGATGACAGAAATACCCAGTTATATCTCTCTTGTCAATTTGTAATAAATTTGCTTTTTAATTTATCATTTAAATTAAAGGGGACAGGAAGCTGAACATAGAAATGCAGTATGACCTAATTATTTCACTGCTTGGAGTATGTTGTCATTGTTATGTGTCATTCAGTCTTCTGTGACCCATAGTGACCTATGTACAGTAGCTCTGAACCCTGTACTGTTGAGAGAGTCTCACTAATTCTGACACACCAACTCCCAGTACTCCAGTTACTGTATCAATCCATTTCATCAGGATCTTCCTCTCCTGCACTGTCCTTCCAGCCTTCTGAGCATGATGTCCTTCTCCAAGGACCGGTCTCTCCTGGCCACATCCCCCAAATATGTGAGATGGAGCTTCAAAAATCTTAGCTTCCAAAGAGAAACTTGGTCTCACACTCTCCAAGACAGACCGATTTGTTTTCTTGGCAGTACATGGTATGTTCAAGACTCTTCTCCAGCACCACAACTCAAAGGTATCAATTTTTCTGTCCTCCTTAGTTGTCATCTAGCACTCTGATTGATATAGTAAGTAACTGCGAAGACCATGGCTGGATCAGGCGCACCTTAGTCTCTAGACTGACATCATTGCTTGTCATTACTCTGGAAAAGTCCTTGACAGTAGATTTACCTAATGCAGTTCACCTTTTGGTTTCCTGACCACCAGTGCCAAAAGTGTTGCTTGAGGAGTCGAGCAAGCTATAACTGCTAACAACTTCAGTCTCTTCTCCTTCCATCATGGTGCTGATGATTGACCCAGTGCTGACTTTTATATTTGTATCATGATAAATCTTGTTATTTTTGTTGTTATTATGTGCTGTTGAGTTGCCTGTAACTCATAGCCACCCTATGCACAACAGTTCTGCAATCTGTCCTTTCTCCGACACACCTGCCCTTTTTATCCCAGTCACTGTGTCGATTCATCTCATTCAAGGTCTTCCTCTCCTGCATTGTCTATGTACTCTCTCCAAGGACCAGTCTTTCCTTGCAACATGCCCAAAATATGTGAGACAGAGCTTCAAAATCCTTGCCTTCAGAGAGCAAGTTGGTTTCACATTCTCCAGAACACACCTATTTGTTCTCTTGGCAGTCCATAGTATGTTCAATACTCTTCTCCAGCATCGCAACTCAAAGGCGTCTATTTTTCTGTCATTTTTAGTCATTGTTTAGCACTCTGATGCATAGCAAGTAACTGTGAAGACCATGACCTGGATTAGACACATCTTAGTCTCTAAACTGACGTCGTTGCTCTTCAGTACTCTGGAGAGGTCCCTCACAGCATATTTCCCCAATTCAATGTGTTGCTTGTGGAGCAGAGCAAGCTGTAATTGTTAACAACCTCAGTCTCTTCTCCCTCTATCATGGTGCTGTCAATTGTGGTTGGAATATACCCTGAGAAAATTAGAACTGAGACACAAACGGAGACTTGTACAACAATGTTCATAGCACTGTTACCATCGCAAGAACATGGAAACAGCCCAAACATCCAACCAAAATCAAATGGATTGAGAAATTGTAGTACATTCACATGATGGAATATTACACAGTATGCAAGAGCAATGATTTTAAAAATCACTATATAACTTGGGAAGAGATGGAGAGCATTATGCTAAGTGAACTAACTCAGTTCGGTAAGGACAAATACTGTATAATTATTGTAGAAAGAGATAACTAGTAAAACATGTATGAGGATACAAGGTAGGGAGGGTAGGAGCAAATGGGTGAGGATGGGAAGGGGAAGGAATCATAGGGTTGATGGGTGGAGGGAGGAGTGGGTAAAAGGAAATGAGTAAGATATGGCATGAAAAACAGTGCATACAAACTTTGTGAGCAAAGCAGTATAAAATAACATTTTTTTAAAAAAGTATTGACTATACTATATTTTTTCAATTGAACAAAATGGTCTGTCTGGAGATGGTGAAACCAACTTGCTTTCTGGAGGCAAGGATCTTGAAGTTCTGTCTCACATACTTTGGGCATGTTACCAGGAGGGACCAGTCCCTGAAGAAGGACATCATGCTTGGAAGAGTGGAGGGACAATGTAGGAGAGGAATACCCTGGATGATATAGGTTGACACAGTGGCTGAGGGAATAGGGACAAGTGTATCGGAGACAGTGAGATTGGCTCAGGACAGGACAGAGTTCAGAGCTATTATGCATAGGGTTGCTTGGAGTCACAGGTGACTCGATGGCACATAACAACAACATAGGCAGATTTATGTAACTAGTAATGGTAGATTTGCCCAAATCTATGTGTTTGGTGATGATAATATTGAGTCTTTCCTTTTCCTATTTTGGCTTCGATTTTGTAATGGCGTTGCCATGATGTATATTCTTGCAGCAAATCGGTTTCTAAAAAGCCCAGAGAATTTTCTCAACTGGAATCTTTACAGAAGCAGATCACAGGCTTTTTATGATGATATCACTAAAACCCCAGACTCCCTTGGGTCATGTACTTTATCTGAACTAGTTGTCTAGTTGAGGATTAACTCGTTCAGCCAAAGTGATATCAGTCCTATCTGAAGCAAGTGGGGAAAGACGGACAGAATTTCTCAAAAGATGTTTCACTTATCATAGTGCCCTCAAGACTCTCCCATGTTACAAAATGTTTTACGATTTAGAAATACCTCAGTCACAAAAGAATAAATACTGCATGATACCACTGTTACAGAACAGGACAGACATGGTGGCAGGGTTGGAGAGGGACTGGGGGAAAGTAGATTGATAAGAACACTTCATTAGAACAGATGAGAGGAAGAACTCTTTGAAAGGAGTATATGATTAAGCATTATAGGTAAGAGAATAATCCAGAATAAGTGTTGTGTTGGGGGGGATAGCCGAAAAGAACAACAATTAATAAATAAAAATAATTTAAAAATTATATTGTTGTTGTTGTTATGTGCCGCCGAGTCGCTTGCGACTCATAGCGACCCTATATACAACAGCCCTAAACTCCGCTCTGTCCTGTGCCAATCGCACCGT
>NW_006400001.1:1051323-1064615 GCF_000299155.1 Elephantulus edwardii
TGCAGTGTTCCCTTGCTCTATTCTGACGACTGCCTCCTGGTCCAAGTATAAGTTTCGCATTAGAACGATCAAGTGTTCTGGGATGGTATTAAAAAGATTAAATCTCTGTGCTCATCAAAAACTTTTCCCTACAATGTGAAAAGAAAACCTACTGACTGGGAACAAACATTTAGCAATACCATCTCACAGAAATGTCTCATAACAAAAGTTTACAGAATACTCCTGGGCCTCCACAAGAAAAAGACTAATAATCCAACTACAAAATGGGCAAAATACATGGAAAAACTTTTCACAGAGGAGGACATTCAGATGGCCAACAGACACAAGAAGATATGCTCCAAATCACTGATACTGAGAGAGATGCAAATCAAAACCACAACGAGATATTATCTTATCCCAGTAGCAGTGGCAAAGTTTAACTGGAAAGTAGGTAATAAATATTGGAAAGAATGTGGTGAGATAAGAACTCTTATACATTGTTAATGGTATTATAAAATTGTACAATCTTTCCGGAAGGCAGCTTGGCATTTTCTCAAAAAGCTGAAGAAAGAAATTCCATATGTCCCAGCTATTCTACTACTTGGAATATATGCTGAGAAAATGAGAACTGAGACATAAACAGGTATTTTTATACCAATGTTCATAGCAGCATTATTCAGCATCACAATAACATGCAAAAAGCCCAAATGTTCAACAACAATGGAATGGATTGAAAAATTATGGCACATTCACACAGTGGAATATTATGCAGCATACAGGAGCAATTATTTTGTAAATTACTACCTAACTTGGGAGTGACTAGAGAGCATTATCCTGAGTGAATAAACTCAGTCTCATAAGGACAAATACTGTATAAGACCATTATTGTAGAATGAGTACAAGAATCAAAGAGGGGGGCGCTTAGTCAAAGGATCACACAATTTGATGGGTGGAGGGAGAGGTGGGGAAAGGTCTGGTGTGAAAAACAATGTATATGAACATTTTGAACTTTCTAAGTAAGCCAGTATAAGATTAAAAAATAATTAAAAAAAAACAAAAACAAACAAACCCTAACAAGAACAAAAGAATTGTGAAAAACAATGTATTCAAACTTTGTAAATAAATCACTATAATTTATTTTTTAAAAAGGATTTCTCAAAAGAAAATATAGGTGTTCTTGCTGGTGAAGGACCTTTAATAGATTTCTTTTTTGTCTGGACAAGGTTTTGACCATCTGTCAGGTGGTTTTCCATGCTCCAGATCCTTCTTCTCTGTTTGCAACAGTGAATTATCCACAGGGGGTTATCCACAAGCACATTAATGTTCTGGATAAATTCATTCGTATGGAGCCGCCCGCGCATCACGTGACCCTGCCCTCAGTGTTCACGTGTATTCCCAGTGAAGTGTCTGATTGGAACCCTCCCAAGCATGTTGGAGAGCTCTAGTGCCCTAGTGATTAAGGAGTTGTGCTGCCAACCCCAAACAAGCAGTTCAAATCCACAAGCTGCTCCACGGGATGGGCAATCTCCCTGCACTGGATTGACAGCCTGTGAAAACATGCTGGAGGATCAGCTATGAGTCAGTGTCCACTGGATGGTATACAACAACAAAAAGCACATTAACGCCACACTGAGGAGAGGTAGGAAGATTGCCTCTGAAAAGAATCTATGGCAGTTCTGGTCCCTTAGTGGTAAGGAGTTGTGCTGTCAACCCAAAGGCTCACAGTTTGAATTCACCAGCTGCTCCACAGAGAAAGGCAGTCTCCTCTCATGCAATTTATGTATCTGTATCTGTATCTGTATCTGTATCTGTATCTGTATCTGTATAGTTTGCCTCTTGAACCTCTATGAACCTGGAGAAAGGATGGAAGTTATACAGGTGTCCAGGTCTTTAGTTCATAGGGTTGCTATGAGTTACCTACGACTTGACGACACTTAACAACACAAAAAAAAAAACAAAACAAAAAAAACCCAACAATGGCAGCATAGAGAGAGATCAGTTGGCCTAGTAGACAGAAAGTCATGCTCCCAAGCCAAAGGTGGGTTACTCTACTCTGTGGCCCTCAGGTCTGCCTTTAATTGCTTTTGGTGGAACATTCTACTAGATCATATAACCTGGTATGTCCACTTGCTGTACAGAGGTAACTCGTGGTTGCTGTGAAGCCAAACACTGACACTGATGAGTCAAATGTGAAAATGGTTACCCATGGTGAACAGTGTTTGGTAAAGCTCTCTGATTCAAACAAGCTTGGAAGCAGGAGTAGCATCCACTTCCACAACACTTGCCTCTGGAAACCCTATGAACCTGGACAAAGGACGAAAGTTATACAGGTATCCAGGTCTTTCATTCATAGGGTCGCTATGAGTCACCTGCGACTCGACGACACTTAACAACATAACATGTGTATGTATATAAGTATACAATAAAATAGTTTTTAAAAGAATCTATGACTGTGTCTTATTAGTAAACCAATTTTTGGGATATCTTCCCTTCTGTTTAAACAGAGTTTGCAGTATTTCTGCACCTCAACTAAGGGTGGCTTAGTTGGAAGAAAGAGCTGGAAGATTTGGTGGTTTTTTGTCCCAAATAGTCCATTTTTACAAGCAGGCTTTTTGGCTCTTTGGGAGACTTTGTTTCTGTTGTGAAACCAGTCAAATAGGATGGTTGAAAGAGGCCATTCATTTTAAAACCATAAATGCTCCTGAATAGACAAGGACCCAACCACACTCTCTTTAACTTCCAAACACCCAAGAGGAAGTGTTCACACAAATGTTGGCAGGACCAGGAAGGTAATCATCAATTTATGCTTTTGCATAATTGGCATCAGTCCTCCTTTCGTACTTTTCCACATACTTACATAACATGTCATGGACACTGTTGATTTCCTGTTAGTACCCACCCTTGGTTTTCCTTTTTAATGAGTTCCAGTTCAATTCAATTCTCCAATCCTGAGTCAGGAATACTGTGAAGGACTTGAAGCACTTAGTGTAAAATATCCCAGAGTACAGCCTTCCATTGATTGCATCTTAATGTCAAGGATGAAAACTTCTCACTACTGGACCAATAGGCAATGTTGTGATAGACGGAGGAAGGCTTGAAACTGTCAACGACTGCATCTTACTTGGATCAGCAATCAATACACTTGATACCAGTATCGGGAGATCAGGAGATGTATAAAAATTTGCTGTCAGGGATTCTCCAAACTACTAAGGAGCAATGATGCCAATTTGAGGACTATGGTGTTCCTGATTGAGGGCACGTTCTATTCAATCACCTGCTATAATTTTGAGAGCTGGACAAAGAATAAGGATGACAGAAGAAGAATTGATTCCTTTGAGTTGTGATGTTGGAAAAAAGTACTGACATTCCATGGACTAACAAAAGAACAGATATATCTTTGAGAAGGCATAACCAGAATGTTCTTTGGAGGCAAAGATTATAAAGCTTCAGGTATTTTATAAATTCTAGACATAAGTCCCTTATCTGATATGTCATTACCAAATGCTTTTCCCAGTCTGTGGCTTCCCTTTTTACCCTGTTGGAGAAGTTTTTGGATGTGCATAGTTTCTTAGAAGGTCCCATTTATCTATTTTATCTTCTCCTGGTTGTAGGTTTTTCAGGATACTTGGAAGACTGTTTATGTTGTGGATTAGGACTTCTAGCGTTCTTTTCTTTAATGAAGATTATAGTCCTTGGTTAAAAAAAAGGCTTCACCTCACATATTTTGAACACGTTGATAGGAAATGCTATTCTTTGGAGAGAAGCTTCATGCTTGGGAAGGTGGAGGGACAGTGGTAGAGAGGAAGACCCTGAATCAGATGATTGACACAGTGACTGCAGCAATGGGCTCAAGGGTGTTAAAGATTGTGAGGATGGCACAAGATGGGGCAGGGCTCAGCTTCATACTTGACATGATGACACCTAACAACAACAAGAAGTTCAATTCAAGGGACCCCTGCTGGCCTAGAGGTAAGAACTCACTAGGGTTGCATGCTGCAATCCCAAAGGCATGCAGTTTGAACGCACCAGCTGCTTTGGAGAAGGATGGGCAATCTCCCTCAGCACCATTTACTGCTTTTGAAAAGTTACTGGAGGTTCAGCTGTGGGTCAGTTCTGATTCTACAGCAAACAACAACAGCTTTATTCATGCACCTGCTTCTACTGTACAGTATTCGAGGGGTCACCAAAGCCAATTCCCAGTTAATTGAGGATAACCAGCACAAGACATTTTCGAGTGATGGGGAAGCAAAGAGATGGAGAACTCTGGGCCCTTGAGAGCCTGGTGGTTCTGACCTGAGTCTGTCCGACTTCTTCATTTCCAACTCCGAATTGATCTCAGGGTTTCCTCTTATTTGCATCCCAAATTAACACACTGGCAGGAACTTACCATTATTCTGTCAATCTTGAATAAAAATTCTTCTCCCCTGACCTATTTTGGGCAGCAGAATCTAGCTTGTTTGAAGTTGGGTCAGCCCAAGAGTTTCGGCTAGGAATGCATTTAGATATACTTAACAGAAAATGTGAAAGACACATCCTTTACACATTTTCTATTAAGTATTGTCTAAATGCATTCCTAGCAGAAGGTCTTTGGAGAAAGACATCATGCTTGGAAGGGTGGATGGACAGCGCAGAAGAGGGAGACCCTGGATGAAATGGATTGGTACATTAACTGGGGCAACGGGGGTTAGTGTGTCAGAATTAAGGGAGACTGGTTCAGGCCAGGGAAGGGTTCAGAGCTGCTGTACATTGCTATACATCGCAGGCGACTAAATGGCACATAATATACTATGACAACTTCCTAACTAATATGCCTCTGAAACTCTATAAACTTTGGTAAGTGTTGATAGTTGTAGAGGGGCTTCAGGCCTTTTGTTCATAGGGTCACTATGAGTCATGCTTAACTCAAAGAATAGAAAATATAACAACAACAACAAAAGCTTAAACACATAAGCATTTGTCACATGGAACAACAAGTCTGGAGCTCTTCGGGAGATTCTGCTACAAAATCAAGCCCCCATCATTCTTTCCCATCATTAGTGGAGAGGCTCCTGTCCTCACGCTAGTTGCCGCATGGCTGTGAGTTGGCTTCTGCACCACTAAGTGTGGCACACTCATTTTGAGCAATAAGAGGAAAGAGAGAAATAACAGCATTCTCTGTCCCAGGCAGCTTCAATGTATGTCTCCTGGCCAGAAATGTGTCATGGAGGCATCCCCTAAATGCAAAGGAATCTAGCAGGGCTAGCTGAACATATTGCAACCCTAACAAAATTGGATTTTTCTTAGTGGGAAGGAAGGGACAATGTTTATTAAGTAGGCAGCCTCTAATGTCTACCACACTGGTTCAGACATTTATTTTTAGTTCTTCAATTGAGAAACTAAGGAAGTTCTTTAATATAGGATCTTATAAAGATAGAAAGGGGGAAAATTAATGAGAAGGACCTAATTTGCTCCACGGAATAAACTGCTTACAGTTTATTTAAGTGTGAATTAAGAGACTGAAACCACAGACAACAACAAAGTCTCGTATACTCCCTCCTTGGAAGAAGTGATAGAATCTTCAGACAGGAGCAACTGGAGGAAATGAACTTTTCTTCCTCGCTGGCATCCTGGTTCTGTGCCATTCACAGACCTTTGGTCCCACAGTGATATACGATTACATTTGTTTTGCAGAGCTGTCAAGCAAATCATACTCTTTCTTTCCATCACAGTCATCTCTCCATCTGTCTAGCCATCCATCCATCCATCCATCCATCCATCCATCCATCCATCCATCCATCCACCCAGGCAATGTTTCCAAAATTCAAAGTCCAGCTTCTTATTCAGCCTTATCTTTTTTCTTTTTTTAATTAATTTTAATGAAAATTTTTAGAGATTTTTTTCATTTCCATTCATTCATTGTTGCACTTTTCTCCCTGCTCACCCCTCCTCTCCAGTTCGTTCTTCTCTTTGAAAAGTAAAACTCTTTCATGGTTATACAATCCCTCCCTCTAAGTCCACTCCACTATGCAGCCTTCATTCTAGACTCATGTCATGACAATACCTAATCCTATATCCCTTTTAAATAGTTCTCTATCTCATCTGTTCCAATGCAGTATACGTAATTTAACCCATCTTTCTCAGTCTCCCTCCCCAACCCCTGTATCAGTCCCGTTTTATAACAATGGCACTATGCAGTATTTGACTGAGATATTTCACTTAGCATAATGTCATCCAGGGTCATCCCTTCAGAATAATATTTCATGAGTTCACACAATGGAATACTATGCTGCATTGAAAACCAAGAAACTTATGAAATATTATTCAGCCTTATTTTTCTTTCATTATTATTTTGTGTGTATGTGTGTGTGTGTGTGTACCGTCAAATCAGATCTGCCTGGTACGGGAGGAGATTGTCCCTCCTTCCCCGGCACAGCATCTCGTGGATTCAAACCGTGCGCCTCTGGGATTGCGGTGCAGCTTCTTGCCACCAGGCTGCCAGAGCTCCCCTTATTCAGCCTTATTTTTAACCTTAGCCTTGCCAGAGTTCATGCTTGGGCACAGGTCTGAGAAAGTGTTCCTCCGGTGTCTGTCCAAGTGCGGGGCTTGCTTTCCCTCCATGGAGGCTGCGTGGATGCTCTCTTACGCTCTCTGCTCTGCGCAAGCTCTGATCTTCCGTGTAGCATGGAGAGCAGTTCCTTTGTCCGCAAAGCTTTCACGTTGAGATTTGTTTGATAGACAGTCTTTAGAGGGTGCAAACCATTACAGTTAACTTGCTTGGCTATGAATCAAAATGTTGGAGATTGACAGTCATCAGAGAGCACCAGAGGGACTTGTTGAGCTCCTTGCAACGTCTCAGCCACCGGAGCTCAATCCTGTGGAGCTCAGTTCGATTCTGACACATGTGGGATTACCATGAATTGGAATCAACAAGATGACAATTGGTTTATTTTTTAAAAAACAAAGTCTTTCCCCATAAAAACAATCACTGATGCTTCTTATTTTAGGAAGCTATCCATGGCAACAAAATTCCCGAACCCAATCTGCAAAACACAGGATTTTGCCTGTTTAATAAACATCATGAAGACAGATGATGGTGCTGTTGTTTATGCATGGGGAAAAGGAAAAAAACATGAGACATTAATGAGAAATTTATTACATCTCTCATGGCTCGGGGAGCTCTGGTGGCCTAGTGGGTTAGGAGCTGCACTGCTAACCCAAAGACACGCGGTTCAAATCCACCAGCTGCTCTGAGGGAGAAAGATAGGCAATTCCCTCCCATGCAATTCGCAGGCTCTGAAAACACCCCTGAGAGTTAATGATGAGTCAGTTCTGACTCAATAGCACATGACACTCATAGCTCAGACAAAAAAAGGCTGGAGTTTTACTTCCAAAAATCTCAGGGAATGTGATCTCCCCTGAGTACATGCAGACACACATGGATCATTTTTTCCGAAGACAGTAGGAGACATCTTGGAAATGCACACAGAAGTAGGCGATTGTGGGTGAACAGGGCTATCCTAAGAAGGACAGGGAGAGAGGTGGTTTTCTCCTTTAGAGTTGTGTAGCATGTACCCAAACATGGTTTCATTACCTGACCCCTAGTCAGCTCTTACTCATAGCAACTCCATGCATGACAGAGCAAAATCATGACCTGTCCCTGAGACAGTGCTAATAGTTAATATGTTCAAGTCCATTGTTGCTGTCAACGTGTATCATGGACTGAATTGTACCCTGTCAAGTATGTGTATATTGTTGTTGTGTGTCATCGAGTCAGATCAACTCACAGTTGACCCTCCAAAGGGTTTTCAGAGGCAGAAGAAGAGATTGCCCATCTTTCTCCTGTGGATCAGCTGGTGGATTTGAACCGTGTGCCTTTGAGTTGGCAGCACAACTTCTTACCATCAGGCCACCAGATGTGGGAACTATGTAATGATCTCCATGATCCAATAAACCAAATAGAATAAAAGAATTAAGGGCGGAAGGCAACAGAGTCCTAATCCAACAAAGGGAAGTTTCCTTAGGGTATGATCATTTTTCTACAGATTTTTAATAGAGCTGAGAGCAAGAGTCCTCAGTACCACTGAGAAAGAATTGCCAGAAGTGGAGTACTCTTTCCTGGACTCAGATTGCTCTATGAGGAAGCTCCTAGGTACAGGTGAGACTAAACACGGTGATAGCTCGCCAAGGAATGGTGGCCTGCAGATGCTGAAGAAACAAGGACTTCCCTCCACAACCACCAGACAGAGTGTGGAAATTATAGTTGTTGTTGTTGTTAAGTACCGTCGAGTTGCAGGAGACTCATAGCAACCTTATGAAGGAGAGTCCTCGACGCTTGGGTGCCTTTCATCCTCTCTCCAGGTTCACAGGGTTTCTGGAGGCAAGCTATTATGGAAGTGGATGCCACTCCTCCTTCCAAGGGGAAGGCGAGCTTCGGGGAGCTCCACCCCACTCTCTGTCCGCATTGGGTAGCCAACCATTAACGCATTTGAAACATCACTGTCACAGAAATTATAGTACAACATTGTTATATCACGCTAGCAAAATCCTGCTGAAGATTATCCAGAAATTACTGGAATAGTGCACTGACAGAGAACTACCAGAAATACAAGCTGGGTTTAGAAGAGGTCATGGCACTGGAGACATTATTGCCAATGTCAGGTGGATCTTGGCAGAAAGTAAAGAATACCAGAGGCATGTCTATCTGTGTTTCATTGACTATGCAAAGGCATATGACAGTGTATATCACAGCAAATTGTAGCTATCCTTAAGAAGAATGGGAATCCCAGATTGTGCTTTTGTGAAACCTGTATTTGGACCAGGAAGCAGTTCTCAGAACAGAGCAGAGAAACACTGCCTGGTTCAAAATCAGGAAAGCAGTGTGTTGTGGATATATCCTGTCTCCATATCTTTTCAATTTTCATGTAGAATAGATCATTCGGGGAGCTGGGGTTTATGAGAAGGAATATAGGATCAACATTGGAGGAAGACTCATCAATATCCTGCAATATGCAGATGACACAACCATGCTTGCTGAAACTGAGGAGGACCTGAAGACATACAGCTGGCCCTCCAGCAGGTTCTGTGAGGCTGTAAATCCCTTGGGAGGAGATTGCTCATCTTAATCCCATGCATCATCTGACAAATTGGAACCACCAGAGAGACACCACCTTTGGGTTAGCAGCATGATGTCCTCCCAGCAGGCAGCCAGTGATCCCTTCTGTTGAAGCAGCACTGGGTAAGGATAACACAGTGTACCTGGATTGCCTTGTCAGCCAGGAGGCTCGTCCTCCAGTGCAATGTTAGACTCAATTTCTTCATGATCCATAGCCTTGCCAGTGGCTGATTCGTAGAAGCAGGTCAGGAGGTCTTTTCTTCTAGTGAGTCTTTAGTCTAGATGTCTCACTAAATCCTGTCCACCTTGGTGGCCCTGCTGGCCTTTCAAATACCACTGGCCTCCCTTCCAGCCTCCCAGCCACACCCAGCTCTGTGTATCTTTTTGTCATACTCTTTTCCTCTGAGTGAAGAGGATGAAGCCTACTTTAAAGTGTTAGAAGAAAATGTCAAGAAATGGCCTCATTCTACTTTGGTCCCAGAAATCTTCATGACCACCTGTAACCTCTCCTTACTTAAACAAAATGTGTTGATTATTTTTAGCATAACTTAAGCCCTGGGAGACTAATGAGGTGTTAACAGTGTGTGTTAATTATGTGATTTTTGTTGACTTCATTAAAGTTAAGATTCTCAATCCTATTTGCCACCTGAAATCCCAGTGGAGCCATATTAGGCTTCTGACCCTGGCGTCTCTGATTCCCGCCGTTCACACAATCACGTAAACATATTTTTTTTTCTTCCCCAAGCGGAGCATCAGATGAGTGCAGCTCACACACCCGAGAGAATGAGAACATCTCTCCTTTTCAAGCCCCTATTTCCCACCGCCCTTATTCATCACTGGATCTTACGGTAGGTTCAAGGCACAAGACGCTGACAACCCAGCTCATTTTGCTGCTGTCCTTCACTCTGCAAAACTGCCAGAGAAGCTGAAAACCAGGAGGAAAGGGGAGAGGGAGAGAAAGAGAGAGAAAATAAAAGAAGTCCATTTTCATAGCCTTTTGCAAGCATTTTAATTAACGAAGGAGTTGTGCCGCATGCACTTGCAGTCTTCTTGTTTCAAACTTATGCTGTAGTGGCGGTGTCTCTAGCCCAGGCGAGAATACCTTATATCCATAACCTGTTCTGCGAAGAAATAATCACCTGCCCCAGACACGTTGGAAGCTGCAATCACCACCCCTTTTGTGACTTTGTCTGCATTGCTGATGTTCTGGAGAAACGCTGGTAATGGCATTAGGGCCTTATTGCAAGTCCAGGAGGTAATGGGCTCAGGGTTCCAGTCTGGATTCCTAATGATGGCCTCATCAGGCTGTGGGAAGGGGTAATGGAAATAGCAGGCGAATGGGACTGGCACATTATGAGCACGTTATGAGCCTTCCTCATGCTCATAGTTGTCTAAAAATGGAACGGGCGGCCACATGCACTGGCAGGCTCCCCAATAGAGAAATGGGGATGTGCATGTCTATGTTCTTTGTCTTTGGGGGGTTATGCTCAGTAATTGTGTAACTCACTTCCAGTTTTTATCTAGGAGTCTCTGAAAGTTATATGCTTACACAAGCACAAAGGCAGTCTTAGTTCTGGGCAATTTGCAAGTGAAATGGTTCTGTGATGGAGTGTCAACGAGTAGAAAGATAAGAGTCCTGGGTTCAAATTCCTGCTCTGACACTTTCTAGCACTAGATGATTTTTTTTGAGGAGGTTGCTTAAACTCTCTGTGCCCTGAAGGTCAAAATATAGTGCATTTGAGGCTGCTGTAAGAGTTGGAAACAACACATTTAAAATATGAGCTCCCCAACCCCGCCCCACAAAAACTATGAGGCCTTGTTCAATCATGAGTCTAATTACCTTAATAAGAGAGAAACATAGGAAATCTCCTCCTATGCAATTAATAAATAGCCTTGGAAATCCAATGGAGGGTCAGCCAAGATTGGTCCCAACTTGAGGGCAGTGAGCTTTTCAGTTAAGCTTCCCTTGGAGTCTAACTCTTACCGTTTTGCTTGTTCACCAATCACTGATAGAGCCTTGATTCGTAATAAATAGTTGTTATTTGCCATCAAGTTGGAACCAACTCAGAGCTGACCCACCAGTGAGTTTTCAGAGGCTCCACTTCTCAAGGGAGAAGGCTGCCCATCATTTCCCCATAGAGCAGCTGGTGTGCCTTTGCAGTGCAATATCATATCCACTACGCCACCAGGACGCCCAGTAAGAAACAGGGGATTAAAAAACATAAACCCTCTCAGGAGTAGAGAGATCAAGGACGGACACTGGCTTCTTTCTAAGCTTCCAGATATAGGCTTTAGTACTTGCTGGTTTTGCTCAAATACTCATACCTCCGCCAACAGTGGGCTATTGGAGTAAGATTCCACTTGAAAACCTGCATTTTCTGCAACAGCGGGGAGTGGGAGCTAGGCCATTGGCTTACATTTGATTGATTCAGATTCGGTGTTGAAATGTTCTGACTGATTCCCCTCATTGCCCTTTTCCATTTCCTGATTCTTTCTCAATCCATTGTCTCCATCTCCATGACCTCTCTGACCCGAACATTTTCACTGCTAACCCTAAGGCCATGCCTTTCTGGCAGCTTGTTTCTAACATCACCTCAATGTGAGAAAAATGGTTAATCTCCTCCTAAGGGATTTGTTGCATCCGAAACCTGATGGAGGGTTGTAACATGTCTGTTCTGATCAGAATTCTTCACTTTTTATTTCCTGACTCCATCTCTATAATACTTTGTCTTCTCGAGCTACCCTCTGAAATCTGTTGAATTCTTTTTTATGTGTCCTGGAGAGGCTGAAACCAGGCTGCTCCTTGGAGGCAAGGATTCTGAAGCTTCATCTGACATACTTTGGGCATGTTGTAAGGAGGGACCAGTCCTTGGAGAGGGACATCATGTTTGGGAGGGTAGAGGGATGGTGCAGGAGAGGAAGCCCTCAATGTCTAGATGGATGGATTCAGTGACTGGGGTAATGGGAGTGGGTGTGGTAGAGACAGTGCGAGGCACAGGACAGAGAAGGGTTTAGGGCTCTTGTATATAGGATCGCTATGAGTCTCAGGTGACTATATGGTATACAACAACAACAACAACAACAACAACAACATAGTAGACAGAAAGTTATGCTACCAAGCCCAAGGTGGGTGATTTTAATCTGTAGCCCTCAGGCTTGGTTTAAATTTTTTTTTTTCAAACATTCTTCTAAGTGGTCTAACACTAGTCTGTGCATTGCTATACAGAGGTAACTTGTGGTCGCTGTGAAGCTGAACACTGTGACACCGATGTGTCAAATGTGATAATGATTACCCATGGTGGACAGTGTTTGGTGGAGCTCCCTGATTAAATCAAGCTTGGTAGCAGGAGTGGCATCCACTTCTGAAATGGCATGTCTCTGGAAACTCTCTGAACAGTGCTCAGGTCTTTTGTTCACAGGGTCACTACGAATCGTCTATGACTCGACGACACTTAACAACAACTACATGAGTTGCAAGCGACTCGATGGCACATAACAACAACATTTTTCCCTTTGTTTTGACTTCTTGACACTCTCTAGTGTCATTTTTGAGTCTTATGACAACCGTTTTGGTCTTTCCTTTCTTCTCTGTATTTGTAATGACCTTTTGTGTCCTTCGTGGATAATCTCTGTGATGCCAATCCCACAACTCATCTGCTCTTCAATCATTGGTGGTCAGTGTCTCAAACCTATTCTTGAGATACCACATTAAGACTGTCTCACTTAAATTAAAAAAAAAAACAAACCAAAAAAAGCCAAAAAACCACAACAACCATCTCAGACCTGGAAACACCATTTTCCCTTTGATCCTGAAAACAACCTTCCTCATGAGGAATGGCCCTAGACAGCTTTGAGTGTTTGTTTCTTTGAGACAAATTTGTGTTTCTCCCAGGCCTGGTGGTTCTTCTCCTGCAGAGGTGTCTTGTTCTATAATATATCTATATTTCTTTTTCTCTAGGACGGCTTTCCCACTCTCTAAGAAATCTATAGCTTTCCTTCTGCAAAGTTGTTTGACTTTCTAGTTATACTTAGCAATTGGCAAGAGCATCTTAGCCTTTGAATACTTTATATTGGATTTTCCAGTGCAATGTGCTATTTGACTTCTTTTTAAAAAAAAAAAAACACAACACCAACAACACAGTGACTTTTTAACTTTCTTTTTTAAAGATTAATACAATTGTTTTCCAATCTTTTGACAGATGCATTTTATAAGTATTGCTGT
>NW_006400001.1:1065612-1073412 GCF_000299155.1 Elephantulus edwardii
CAAAATCCCTGTAAATGTTCATTAAAATTAATAAAATTTAATAATAAAAAAACTTAAAGAATGGGTTTCATTCATTTATTGATATGCATTTTCCTCCCTACCCTTCCACAGTTCACTTTGTAATGCATCCAAGTTGTCAGCTGCTTTACACACAATGTCTAATCATCCATTCCCTTCAGAAAGTGCCCCCTCCCCTTCTCCCATTCCAGTGCAGTGTTCACTATCCGTTCTCATGGGCGTTGAGCATGGAATGAAAGTAAAAGAAAATCCATGACAACTACATTTCTTGTTTATATTATTCGTTGCTCTGGTTATGAGGATGTCTAGTGAATCTGTACTGAAGACTCAAGTTTTTAGTCTTCATCAGTAAAACCTCCGATTTCAGCAATCAAGGTTGTATCATCTCCATACCTCAGGGTGCGTATCACAGTCCACCTCCAACCTCCATTCAGTCTAGTTTATTGGATTGCTTGCTCATAATTCAGACTGAACAAATATGTAGAAATCATGAATTTTGATGCACAGCTGCTCTGATTTTTAAACATGGAGCCTCTGCTTGTTCTGTTTTAACACTCATCTCTTGGTCTACGTACAGGTTCCATGAACATGAACATAGTTAAATGTCTGTAATTTCCATTCTTCCAAACATTAGTTATAATTCATTATAATCCACACAGTTAAACCCTTTACATAATCACTAATATGCCAATAAACATCTTCCTAGGATTCTCTGCTTTCAGCCAAGATCCATCTGATGTCAGTACTGATAATCTTTATTTCATGTTGTTTTCTGAATTTTACTTCATTTCGTAGCAATTTCCTGTTGGTGTACTGTTACAGTCATTTCCTGAATACTTTTAGCAAAGTTTTACTTGCATATAATATTAAGGATATTGTTGTGATTCCTGTTGGATTATCTTTCCTTGGAAGGAGTATGAATATATGGATTTCCTTGCAGCTAGTTGGCCATGCAGCTATCTTCCAAAGTTCTCGGCATAAATGGGTGAAGGGTATATTGTTGTTGTTACGTGCCGCCGAGTCACTTGCGACTCAACCCTGTGCACAACAGCCCTAAACCCTACTCTGTCTGTGCTGATCTCACTGTCTCCGACAGACCCGATTACCCCAGTCGCTGAATCAATCCATCTCATAGAGGGTCTTCCCCTCCTGCCCTGTCCCTCCATCCTCCCAAGCATGATGTCCCTCTCCAAGGATGGGTCCCTCCTTACAACATGTCCAAAGTATGTCAGTTGAAGCCTCAGAATCCTTGCCTCCAAGGAGCAGGCTGGTTTAACCCTTTCCAGGCTGAACCTCTTTGTTTTCTTAGCAGTCCATGGTGCATTCAATACTATTCTCCAGCACCACAGGTCAAAGGCATTAGTTCTCCTTCCATCCTCCCTAGTCATTGTCTAGCTCTCTGAAGCATAGAAACTGATTGCAAAGACCATGGCCTGTATCGGGCACACCTTAGTCTCCAGTGTGACATCATTGCTCTTCAGTACTTTGGAGAGGTCCCTAACAGCAGACTTTCCCATTGCAATATGCCTTTTAATTTCCTGACTGCTGGTGTCAAGAGTGTTGACTGTGGAGTCAAGCAAACTAAAGCTGTGAACAATCTCAATCTCTTCATCATCCATCCTGATGCTTCCAATTGGTCCAGTGGTGAGAATCTTTGTCTTCTTGACATTGAGCCTCAATTCATACTGAAGGCTGCAGTCCTTGATCCTCTGCAGGAAGTGCTTCAGGTCCTCCTCAGTTTCAGCAAGTGCAGGCTTGTGTCATCTGCATAATGCAGATTGTTGATAGATCTTCCACCAATCCTGATACCACCCTTCTCCTCATAGAGCCCAGCCTCTGTTCTGCATATAGGTTGAAAAGGTGTGGAGATAGGACACATTCCTGGCATACATCCTTCCCAATTTTGAACCGTGTAGTGTTTTCTTGCTCTGTTCTGATGACTGCCTTCTGGTCCAAGTATAGTTTTCTCATAAACATGATCAAGTGTTCTGGGATTCCCATTCTTCTCAGAGTCAGCCACAGTTTGTTGTGATCCACACAGTCAAATGCCTTTGCATAATCAATGAAACACAGATAGACATTCCTCTGGCATTCTCTGCTTTCAGCTAAGTACAACCCATAAAGATTACATCCAAGGGGACCCCATGGATCAGTTCAACTGTGTTCCACACATGGTCCTTTTGAGTGAAAGCTACTTCCACAATAGCTCACAGCATCACTAAGGCTTAAGAGTCTAGACGATTCTGTTGCAGGGAGAAATAGCACGGTAGTTACAAATATCAAGAAAAGTCATTTTAATTTGGCACACTGCATCAAAGAGAAGAAAGCAGGAAAGAGGAAGTGAGAGCTTGCAATTAGAGGTGTTCTAACCTAACGGGACATCATATTGGAAAAAAAATATATAGATAGATAGATATAGATATATATAAATATATAGAGATATATATAATTAGAATTATGATATGATATGATGTAAATTATTAATAAATTAATATGATGTTAAATTAATATATTATAATATTATAGTTATATATATTTATATCTATATCTATCTATCTATAAAATACAAAAGGTTAGAGGAGGCTTTTCCTTGAACTTGCTAAAATCAGTCACTCACACTGATTGCTTTCAAGTCTTCTGTGATATAAGGTAACATACTGGTTTTATCTACGTCCAGGATATTTGGAAGTAGGTGAATAGCAGTAAAAACAAGGGTTCACAATTCAGGGAGGTTTTCTTTTAATTAACCCAAGAGATGTCTAAAAGTCAGAAGAGAAGACTTTTGCATTTGTTTGGTCCAGTAAGACGTGTTGGCTTAGAGACTGCAGGTGGCACTACGTTAATAAAAACACCCATGGCCTCAAGAAGTCTGTTTTTCTAAGTCTGGTCCTTCACGAACTCCAAGGGCCTGTGTAGGTGACAAAGAAACTTTGCTAGGAGAACTGTGTGTAGGAGGCTCAGAATAAAAGCATGGAGGTTTTGGGATTGCTTTGTTTTTTTTAAAACGGCACCTGAATTTATGTCAACACTCAAGATGCAGGGAGTTGGTGGAAAGGTTTCTAATGACCCCAACAGGTTTATGAGGAAACCCATGAACATCTCAATCAGCCCTTCTCTCATTTATTGATATTTTGAGTTTTCATATCACCAACAATAGGATTTCTTTCCTTCCACAAATGATTGGTCACTTGCAACCCAGATTTTCTATGCAGCTGACCATCAGGTTGCCCAAGCTTTCGAAGATCAGGTAACAGATGAAGGCTTGGGTATTTGAGCTGCACAGCTGCCACCAAGAAGGACTGGTAACCACAGTTCTGTGCTTCCAGTTGGACTTAAACATGCCCCACTTTCCATCAAGTTCTCATCTCAGAGGGAAAGCTGAGAATATTCAGGGCGGTGTTATTCAGGGCAGTGAGAGGTCCCAGACCACGGGGGCCTGCATGGCAGCTGACGATTCACTCTGAACCTCTCATTGTGGTCACCATATTCGACTCTCTGATTCCCCTGGGTCTTAACTTCTATATGAGCGCTTCTCACCTGAAGCTGAGTCATCCTCATTGATCCAGAGGAGGGGGGGGTGTAGGCTGAGTTTGTGGATACCCTGAATGAGGTTTTACGGTCTTAGAAATACCATTTCATTTTACCAGCTAGGAAGCAAGTAGCATTCAGGCAGGCCTAGAAGCACAAGAGCTAGAAGTTAAAAATAAGCCAACCCTGTATTTTTTTTGGCAAGAAAGAGCACAGCCCAACTGTAAGAATTGGGACGTGTCTGCCTTGGTATAGACATTCAAAGGGAAGGGTCACTAGCACGTGGGCTGTTCTCATGGGGTTTCTCTGGCCTTGGAAGAGTCTGTGTGCAAAGAGCTGTGTGAGTTCAAGCTGAAACAGTGTTGTCCCTGCCAGCCTATTCCCAGATAAAGGTCATGGGATCCAGACTCATAGCTTTATATCTAAATCTTGTCAGAAAATGACATGCATGTGAGGACAGCATGGATATGTGTAGGCAGATATGTTTCTTGCGGGAAGGACCAGAGTACCAATACCCAACCTATTCTGTTGCTAAAATACTGGGTGTAATCAGGTTGACTCCCACTCATAATGACCCTTTACAGAACAGAACAAATCCCTGTTTGACATGTGCCACCTTCACAATGTGTGCCGTGCTTACGCCCATCCTTGGAGTCACTATGCCAATCTGTCTCATTGAGATTCTTCTTCTCTTTCACTGACCTACATTTCCAAGCATGATGTCTTTTTCCAGGGACTGGCCTCTTCTGAAAACATGTCCAAAGTCTGTGAGACAAAATTTCATCCTCCTTACCTCTCCCAAGCACCCTTGTTGTATTCCTTCCAAAACAGATTTATTTGTTGTTTTGGTGGTCTGTGGTATATTTAATATATATATTTTTTTCTTTTTCACCATGGGCTTTACGAGGAGGGCTGTGGCATCAGGATTGGAGGAATACTTATCAACAACCTGCATTATGCAGATGATACAACCCTGCTTGCTGAAGCTGAGGACCAGAAGCGTTTGCTGCAGAAATCAAGGAGTGTGGTCTTCAGTATGGATTGAAGTTTCTCATCAAGAAGACAAAGATTCTCATCATTTGTGCCATTTGGCAGCACCGTGATGGATGGAGAAGAGACTGAAGTTGTTAAAAATGTCAGCTTGCTCGGCTCCACAATTAACACTCTTGGTACCAGTAGTCAGGAAATCAAGACTAATTGCATTGAGAAAATCTGATGTCAGAAACCTCAACAAAGTGCTAAAAAGCAATGATATCAGACTAGAGACTAAGGTGTGCGTGCTTCAATGACTAAGAATGACAGAAGAAGATCTTTTTGTTCAACATAGGGTCACTATGGGTCATCTATTACTTGATGGCACTTAACAACAACAACAACATCAGCATGTCTGAAATACGAAAGATGAAGTTTGCCCTCCACACCTCCAAGGAGCACCCTCGCAGCACCTTTTACAAAACAAACATTTTTGTTATTTTTTTTTAGTATTTTGCTTTTTCTTATTTTATACTAATATTATACTTATTTTCTACAATGTTCAAGTGTATTGCTTCTCTTAACCACATCTTTCTCATTTCTTTCACCCCCAACCACCCATCAAATTGTGCAACCCTGTGATTAACACCCTGCCCCCTTTTCCTTCTTTTGACTCTTCGTGGGATACTCAGTACTCTTCTTCAGCATCACAAGTCAACGCCATAGACTCTTCTGTTTTCCTTTTTCATTGATCAGCTCTCAGATGTATAGCAATTAATTGAAAAGCCCATGACCGGAATCAGGTAGATATTATTACACGGGCATATTCTGTTGTCAAAGACCTTTATAAAGAACTGAAAGGCAAGGATTCCACTTTAAAGACTAACCTGTGTTGTGCCTTGTGCAAGCCATGGTATTTTCATTTGTTTCCCATCCATGTGCAAATTGCAAAATGAATGTTGTTGTTATGTGCCGTCGAGTCACTTGCGACTCATAGTGACCCTATATACAACATCCCTAACCCCTGCTCTGCCCTGTGCCAATCGCACCGTCTCCTATACACCCATCCTGATTACCCCAGTCACTGAATCAATCCACCTCATAGAGGGCCTTCCCCTCCTACGCTGTCCCTCCACCCTACCAAACATGATGTCCCTCTCCAAGGACCGGTCTCTCCTTACAACATGTCCAAAGTATGTTAGATGGAGCCTCAGAATCCTTGCCTCCAGGGAGCCGCCTGGTTTAACCCTTTTCAGGATGAATCTGTTTGTTTTCCTAGCACCATGGTACCCTCAATACTCGTCTCCAGCACCACAGCTCAAAGGCATCAATTCTTCTATCCTCCTTAGTCACAGTTCAACTCTCTGCAGAGACCAAAACAAATACCAGACCAGAAACCAGACCAAAGACCAGACAATGGATCCTGATAAGACTCTGGGCCTGATCACAAAAGCCCAAACCCAGGTTAATTAACAGCCCCCAAATCTGAGCAAAATACCATCTTCCCTAGACTCTCCTAAAATCCCTATAAAAAGAGGCCACTCTAGACCACCCATGTGCCATTTTGACCTTCTCTACTCGTAGTCACTTGGCTTCTCTCTCAGGACATGCAATAAATAAAAGCCTATTTGTTTCTTGGGACAGTTTTTTTCTTTTTCTCTCTTTCGCCCTCAACTCTTTTTCTATCTAACAACAACGGGGTTAATGTGATTAGGTGTGTCAGAGTCAGTAAGACTGGCTCACGATAGGGCAGGGTTCAGAGCTACTGTCCATAGAGTCACTATGAGTTGATGATACTTAACAACAAATTCACTGTCAATGCAATTCAAAGACATGGATTCTTCTTTGGGTTTCCTTTTATTTGTCCAACATGCACCTTATGAAGTAATTAGAACTAGCATGGCTTGGATTCGTTTCATCTTAGACTTTAAAGTGACATCTTTGCTCTTTTTCAATTTTTGGATTTTTTTAAATTGAGATTTTAATAAAAGTTTATAAAGAAACTTGGGTTTCCAATTGTTCATTGTTGCACATTTTCCTTCTGCCCTCCCTCCCCACCAGATGGCTTTTTTTCTTTGGGAAAAATGCTCTTTCATTGTCATATAGTCTCCCCTTCCAGACCACTTTACTATGCAGCTCTTATTCTGGACTCTTGTCATGCTAATAATATCTAATCATATGTTCCTTCTGGTCTAGTGGACAGAAAGCCATGCTCCCAAGCCAAAGGTGGGTGACTCTACTCCGCGGCCCTCAGGCCTACCTTTAATTGTTTTTGGTGAAACATTCTTCTAGGTCGTGTAACCCCCGTATGTCCACTTGCTGTACAGAGGTAACTCATGGTTGTTGTGAAGCCAAACACTGTGACACTGATGAGTCAAATACAAGAATGGTTACCCATGGTGGACAGTGTTTGGTGAGGCTCCCTGATAAAAACAAACTTGGAAGCAGAAGTAGCATCCTCTCCACAATAGCTTGCCTCTGGAAACCCTGTGAATCTGGAGAAAAGATGAAAGTTATACAGGAGGTGTCCAGGACTTTCGTTCACAGGGTCGCTATGAGTCGCCTGCAACTCAACGGCACTTAACAACAACAACAGCATGTTCCTTTTATACAGCTTTTTCACTTTAAAGAAGTCCTTGGTGGTAGACTTGCTGAGGTCCTCAGCTAGTCCGTACTAAGTTTCTCTACGTTGCAGAAAATACATTCCATTCCGTGCATCATCACATCATTGTACAGCGATTTCTGTCCTCTGGATGCCTTGTCCCCTGCACTCAGATGCAGGTCCCTGGCCTCGTCCACTCCAGCCTCTTCATAACGCAGGCATAACCATGCATCCACCTCTACCACCAATGGTCCTTGTGAAATTCATGCCCTACTGGACTCATGCTTCACTGCCAGTGACTCCATGAGCTCCACCAGTCTGACCTCAAGCAGGGGAACAAGTTCAAGGTCACAAATTCTCTAATCTTGAAAAAGTATGTGTTTAAAGAGTGAATTTGAATAAGGACAACTCCCAAAAAAAGATATGTGCCTTTGAATTGCAGTGATGCTGAAGAATAAATACAGAACGGCCTTCCTCTCGTCCTCTTCAAACGTGAGGGAGTCTTCAACCTTGTTTCCCACAGCTGATCAAATACTAGGGTGCAACTACTGACAAGATTTAGCATGCTGTTGTCGTTGTTATGTGCTGTCAAGTCACTTGTGACTCAGCGACCCTGTGCACAACAGCCCTAAACCCTGCTCCGTCCCGGGCCACTCTCACTGTCTCTGACACACCTGCCC
>NW_006400001.1:1076067-1077313 GCF_000299155.1 Elephantulus edwardii
AACCTGGGTATCTGGTATGCAAGGTGAGAATTTTACCACTGACCCACCCATGCTTTCTTGTGAGTGAGGTTAAATATGAATGAATGCTCTTAATTGTGTTTAATTGGGTTTAGGGCTGTTGTACATAGGGTCGCTATGAGTCTCAAGCGACTCGACGGCACATAGCAACATTTGTCCATACCGAAGATGAGCAATAAAATGAATGCTGTTTGCACTGTCACAGCATTAAAGTTTTTAAAGAAAAGAAAAGTTTCAATTCTTACCATATTTCAAAGGTCCAAAAGAACACACAATGCTCCTGAGTTATGCCTGAAGGTGAACTTCAGAGTTTTGGAGGATTTTATAGAAAGCAAGTCCGTGTTAAGGGGTTAAAAGCAACCACATCAATGGAGCCCAGTGGCAAATTCTTCACTCTCTCGTCTGTGAGGTCAGGTTAGGCAACTTCAGCCTCAGCTATCATCCTCAAGTTCATCAACTCCCCTGTTCCTGCTAACGCTGTTCACATGCAGCTGCTTAATTAAGACCAGCCAACCCAGGTGTGATTATCCCAAACAGCTTGGTGTTTTCTCAAGACCTCAAACTGTGACAACCTGTGTCCTCTTTTGGATCAGATTTCTCCCAGCCGAGTTGAAAGTCCATACTTAAGAAGAAGGATGATTTGTCCCTGTTGAGCTTCTGGAATCAAATTCATCATCACCAAAGTCTTCTCTGCCTGCTGGCTTGTAAATCTATTCAATAGCTGAGTCAGTTAAAACAAAAACCAAAACAAACAAACAAACAAAAAACCACAACAAAACACAACAAAAACCAAATAACAAACACTAAACACCCTTCTTAGAATTCTTTCTTTGCGATGTAGGACAAATGATGGCTCTTTGATCAGGCAGGTATGTATCATTAAATCACTTAAAGAATTTTTTCCTGCTCCTCACAAGACTGGCAGTACCACTTTTGGAATGAGAGATAAAACGTTTATTGATTTCCTATCAGAATTTGGTAACCCTCTGTGCTATGGTGGATTGTTCTATACAGCTTTTTGTAACCATGGGTTTTGACTTTTGCCACATGGCTGGGTCACTCCCTGCCCTTCTTCCCTCCTTGATGTCCAGGTCAGAACTGACTCACAGCTGGTCACCCCTGCCAATGGGTTCTCAGAAGCTACTAATTGTAGCCTCGTGAACCTGGAAGACACAGGTGGGGATCGAGGGCATGTTTGTGGCTTTCTTTCTGCTTCAAGTGGGTGGTA
>NW_006400001.1:1077958-1091592 GCF_000299155.1 Elephantulus edwardii
AACAACAACAACAACAATAATTGTTTGGAAGGAGATTGTGGATCTTTCTCCTGTGAGCAGTTGATAGACACAAACTGTTTGCCTCTGGGATAGCAGCACATCTCCTTACCACCAAGCCACCAGGGCTCCCTCTCTTCTAGGTAGGACTGGAGGTATGTGGACCTATCATGAGAATTTAATAGCTTGCCAATAATGTAAATAAGGTAAATTAACTTTCCTGCCGTGTTCCCCTTCCCCCTTTGGACTTCTATCCACATTTTACTTATCCTTCTAGTTTTACAATAATGGTCTTATGCACTATTTGTCCTTATGAGACTGAGTCAGTTCACTCAGCATAATGTTCTCTAGATTCTCTCATATTATATAATATTTTGCAAAATCATTGCTCCTTAGTGCTGCACAGTATTCCATTGTGTGAACGTACCATAACTTCCCAATCCATTCGTTTGTTGATGGGCATTTGGGCTGTGACTTTTAACTGAAAATGTATATAGACCATTAATGTGGGCATTGAGAATTTTGCCACCTAGCAGGCTTAAATTACATAGGTTCAAAGACAGAAAAAGGAGGATCTTATTATTGTCAAGAAAATAAAGAAGCGGAGAGTAAATCATGTCCTTTGCACCAGAAATTTCTATGAGAGATTGGGACCGAGACATAGCAGACTAGACCATGATAACATCAGCAGCAGGAAACATGGCAGAGAATCAGAGACTGGTGTGAGCAGGCCTGAACCAGTTCTGCTGCCCCACAGAGCCAGAGCAGAGGACTTACTGGAGGAGTAAGGGTGGAGGAACATAATTGGCAGCACTAAAAGACACTTCCCTGTCACACTTTCCAGACCATGTGATAGGACCCAGAGTAGTAAGGCAGGCTCCAGAGCCAGAAGGCTGAAGGTTAACAGAGACAAGCTCATCTGAGAAGAAGCTGTGAGGACAGAAAAAAAAAACTACAACTCAAGGGTTTCCAATTCTGACGCCACATTCTGACTCATTTAGCCCAGCCTCCAGGATGATCACATGTAGATTAAAAAGGTATGGAAATAGAACACCTCCCTGGTGTACGCCTTTCCTGATTTTGAACCATGCAGTGTTTTTACTTGCTCTGTTTTAACTACTGCCTCCTGGTGCAAGTCTAGATTTTGCATAAGCACAAGCAAGTGTTCTGGGATTCCCATTCTCAGAGTCAGCCACAGTTTGCTGTAATCCACACAATTAAATGCCTTTGCATAGTCAATGAAACATAGATAGACATTCCTCTGGTACTCTCTGCTTTCAGCCAAGATTCATCTAACATTAGCTATAATATCCCTAGTACCATGGGCTCTTCCAAACCAAGTTTGAACATCTGAAAGATCTTTGTTGATGTGCTGTTCCAGTTGTTTTTGGATAATTTTCAGCAGAATCGTGCTTGCATGGAATATTATTGATTTTGTTCAATAATTTCTGTACTCTGTCCAGTCACCTTTCTTTGGAATGGAAACAAGTATGAATCTCGTCCAGTCTGCATTATGCAAATAACACAACCTTGCTTATGAAACTGAGGAGGACCTGAAACACTTGCTGCAGAAGATCAAGGACTGCTGCCTTAAATATAGATTGAAGCTCAACATCAAGAAAACAGATTCTCACCACTGGGACGATTTGCAGCATCGTAATAGACAGTAAAGAGATTGAGATTTATTAACAGCTTCCATTTGCTTGGCTCCATAATCAACACTCCAGGCACCAGCAGAAGACAGATTGCACTGGGAAAATCTGCCATCAGAGACCTCTCCAGAGTGCTGAATAACAAAGATGTTAGTCTAGAAACTAAGATGCACGTAATCTTGGCCATGATCTTTGAAATTACTTGGTATAGGTCAGAAAGCTGGACAATGACTAAGGATGGCAGAATAAGAATTGATACCTTTGAATTGTGGTAATGGAGAAGAGTCTTGAACAGACCGTGGACTGTCTTGCAGAGGATGAAACCAAGCTTTTCCTTGGAAGCTAGAATTTTTAAGCTCCTTCTCACATACTTTGGGCACGTGGCCAGGAGAACCACTCCTTGGAGAAGGACATCATGCTTGGAGGGTGGAGGGACAACATAGAAGAGGAAGGCCTGGGATGAGGTGGATTGACACAGTAACTGGAGCAATGGTGTGTCAGAATTAGTGACACTGGCTCAGGACAGGTAGGGTTCAGAGCTGCTGTATATAGGGTCAGTATGGGTCATTGGCAACTCAACAGGACATAACAAAAACAACAAGAAGCCAAGTTTATAGGTAAGTCTGAACAGATAGGCACTTCCTTATCTAATATCAGTCAAATGTGTGTAAAAGACCAGTGAAAGGGAGGAAAACCCTCAAGAAGATGTATTGACACGGTGATTGCAGAAACGGGCTAGAACTTTCCAGAGACTATGAGGTTAGAGCAGGATAGGGCAAGATCTGTTGTTCATAGAGTCACACCTAACAACAACCACCTTCTGATTTTTCACAGCTAACCGTTAAGGAAACACTTTCAATCACTTCTTGGCCTTTTGGCTAAGATCAAGTGTGAGGAAACACTTTCAGATGCCCAGATGTTTTTAATACAGTACTATAACAATTAACAATGTTTTGAGGCACTTTGCAAAGAAGTGTTCCATTATTACATACCAGTGTACATATTTCTCCACAATTAAAGAGATACCAACAGGGCATTTGTTACTCAAAATAGAAGATTATTTCCTGTCAAAGCTTTGAGACTAATTAGACTCTTTATTATAGACTCTGAATTTTTAAAAAAAAATATTTCCGTAGTACCATGTGGGTAAATTTGTGCTGGGTTTTGAGCCCTCTCCTTCCTTTCTAATCACTTGCTATGATCTGAAAGTAGGACAGTGAATAAGGATGACAGATAGTTGATGCCTTTGAGCTGCGGTGTTAGAGTACTCAGTATCTCGTGGACTGCCAAAAGAACAAACAGACAAGTCTTGGGGTGGGTACAGCCAGAATGTTCTTTGGTGGCAAGGATAGTGAACCTTCATCTCACAATCTCGGGGCATGTTTCCAGGAGAAGCTATTCCTTGGAGAGGGACATCATGCTTGGAAAGGTGGAGGGTCTGTGAAAGAAAGAACTTCAACCAGAAAGATTAACACAGAGACTGTAGCAAATGTATTCAAGTGTGTCTGAGATGAGGAGGATGACACAGGATAAGACAGGGTTCAGATTTGTTTGACTCAACAGCTCATAAAAGCAATAACAATCTCCCTTCAAGATTTACAGCCACAACACAAGTGGAATGGCCAGAACACTAAAATCCCTTCTGATGTTTGCCATGGAGAACTGCTTCTACCTGTTCATCTCGCAGGCGATGAATCATGTTAACTGAGGGACCCAGCTATCCATCCCTGGGATAAGCCGCAGATGAAGCAGGAGCTTAGCTCAGAGTTGAGCATGTGGATCTCCAGCCTTTCACACTTCTTCCACCAGGGAGTCCCTAGCTCCCCTGCTACTGGAGACCTCCCCTCATCTGAGGGTAAATCCGCCTCTCCCAAAGCTAGCTCTGAGAGCCAGGAGCCTCTGATGCAGTTGGTACAGGCCTTTGTCTGGCGTGTGCAGAGATAAGACAGTGGTCTGCTGCCCATTTATCACTCTCCACCAGCCTTCCCAGCAATCCTGGGCAGTAGGGGAGTACTGACCTGCCTTGAGAGACCCATCTGTGCCTCAACACAGCCCCATGACCCTTTCTGCAAAGTAACCATGACTACAGCCTCCTGTCCACTGGCATTATTTTTATAACAGATCAAGAAGTAAACAGCAGGGAAGGGGAGACAAGGGCCCCCTGAGCTCTGGTCCTCACCTTCAAATGCCCCAGACAAGTGAATTATTTTCCTTCAAACATGCCTCCACAGGATTCGATCCTGAACCAGGGAAGAGAAGGGCTGACCAACTACTTGTGCAGCTCAGAAGGGAATGGGTGTGCACGGGCTTGAAAATGTTTTCCATGGTCTGTTCTGGCAGTTTTTGGTAATACAGTGGTCTACTTATACAAATATGAAAATAGATTTTATAGGAAAAAACAGTATTTACAGCCACAGAAAGCAGTGGAGGGCCATTATAAATGGGAACCCACTCTTTGACAGTGAGTTTGAGTTCTACAGAGATTCACCTCCTTCCCAGACCAGCCAACGCCACACACCAACTATAAACCCCTTCCTTCCAGTGCAGGAGGATAGCACTGCTTCAGATGTGCTAAAAGCGAGGCCTTCAATTAAGAGCTGAGAGTAATACCTTAAAGGAACCCCAAGTTAAAAACTCTCCATGGTCTCTGGAAACCACATGGACATACACACAAAGGTCGGAACTCTAAGGCCACCTTCCTTCCCCCTCCCCACTTCTGCCTCCACCTCCTGCTTGTGTAAGAGAAGTAGAAGCCCAGAGAACTGCTGCAGTGGCTGTGAAGCTGCACAGAATCCAGGGGTGGCTGAGACGCATGGGTGGGTATTGGGGCGCCATGGAGACCTCATGCTGTGACCAGCACAAGCACGGACTGGCAGTACTCGAAAATGCTCAGAGCTTGGGTCCTGGGTCCTACCGACCATCCACCACCTTCTGGGGGTGTTAACGTGCAAAGTGGAGCCAACCAGTGGCCTTAAGCATATGGAGGGAAGTGGGGTGGGGCTGGGCCTTTCTGAGCTCTGAAGGAGGGGTATGCAGAGGGGCTCTCAGTTTGCTTCTACAGGACACTGCTGGGCACTCCTGTCACAGGGGCTCATCCACCACCAGTGGACACCCACTGAGGCACCTGAATATGTTGGAGAAGCTGGGCTGTGTGGGTGCCCAGGGGTCCCAAACACCAAGTCAGATAGATTTCTCCTGATCCGCGTTACCTACGTATGGATGTTGGTGTCCTCGAGACTCCCTGTACTTGGGAAGTCCCGTTCACACCTGAGCTGGTTTAAATGAGATCCTGAACCTAAGCCTCAGCCTGACGCTGTAATTGATGAGTCTTTGGGGAGGTCTTGATAGAGGTGATGAATTTTGCAAATGAGAAGAATGTAAGTCATTGTGGCCAGAGGGCACACAGTGGAGCTTAAACACACGTCTGTAAATCCTTTGACATTTTTCCCATTGATAGATGGGGTTTGTGTTCTCTCACCTTGAATTAGAGGCAACTTTAGGGATTCGCTTGCAACATGAAAGAATGCAGCAGATGTGACACTGCATAGCTTTTAAGGATAGATCAGACAAGTCCACACTGCGGCTACCTGATGCTCTTAGGACCTTTGCTTTGAGGAAAACCAGAGCCGTGTAAGAAGTCTGATTTCCCTGACGAAACTATACTGGAGAGGCTATAGGCTGGTGCTTTAGACGACATCCTGGTTAAGCTTCCACTGACCCCACCAACTGCCCATCACACAGCTGATTCTTCTTGGATGTCCAGCCCGGTCAGCCATCAGATAACTGCAGTTCCAGCTGAGATCTGAATGCAATCCATGAGGAACTGCAAGTAAAAAAGCTTTCAATCCTTAAGTTTCTGACCTATAAACTGATGGGTACCACAAAGGGTGCAACAGTGGGTCTCTGGTTACCTGCATCAACAGAGGAAGGACAGTCAGGAATAGAAGGAACATGTGGAATGTTTGGCTACTTGTTTTCATTGCCATGAAACCAGAGAAATGGATGGTCCCTACTATGTTCCATTGACTATGCAAAGGCATTTGATTGTGTGGATCACAACAAATCGTGGCTAACATTGAGAAGATTGAAAATTCCAGAACACCTGATTGTGCTCATGAGAAACCTATACTTGGAACAGGAAGCAGTCATCAGAACAGAGCAAGGAATGTGTACACTAAGGATGCATCCTATCTCCATACCTTTTCAATCTATATGCAGAACAGATCATTTAAGAAGCTGGACTTTATGAGGAGAAAGGTGGCATAAGGATTGGAGGAAAATTCATCAACAACTTGCATTATGCAAACGACACAGGCTTGTTTGGTGAAACTGAGGAGGACCTGAGGCGTTTGCTGCAGAAAGTCAAGGACTGCAGTCTTTAATATGGATTGAGGCACAACATCAAGAAAACAAAGAATTCTACCCTAGGTCAATTGGCAGAATCATGATGATGGAGAAGAGATTGAGATTATGGATAGTTTCACTTCGCTTGGTTCCACAATCAACACTCTTGGCATCAGCAGTCAGGAAATCAAAAGATGAATTGTGTTGGGAAAATCTGCTGTTAAGGACCACTCCTGAGGGCTAAAGAGCAGTGGTGTCATCCAGAAACTAAGGTGTGCCTGAACCAACCATGGTCTTCACAATTACTTGCTTTGCATCAGAGAGCTGGACAATGAGTAAGGATAACAAAAATATAAATGCCTTTGAGTTTTGGAGCTGCAGAAGTGCATTGAACATACCCTGGATTGCCAAGAGAACAAACAGGTCTATGCTAGAGAGAGTGAAACCGGGCTTATCCTTGGAGGCAAAGATTTTGAAGCTCATTCTCACATACTCTGGGCTTATTTTCAGGAGAGACAAGTCCTTGGAGAAGGACATCATGCTTGGAAGGGTGGATGAACAGCACAGGAGGGGAAGACCCTGGATGAGATGGATTGAAACAGTAACTGTAACAAGGAGGGTAGGAGTGTCAGAGATGGTGAGATTGGCTCAGTACAGAACAGGATTCAGAGCTATTATACACAGAGTCGTTATGAGTCATAGTCGACTCAACAGCACATAAAAAACAACTCACTAACATTACTGAAAATTTTTATAAAAGTTTCTAAAGAACAATCCTTATTAAAAGGGGAGAGGAATACAGAACAAAATTTCAAATTCTACTAGACTGTACACTTCTTAGGCCCGGGAGGACCCATGAACCCCTGAAACTGTTGCTCTAAAATAATCTTTTGGTCTTAAACCATTTTCAGGAAATATATTTCCTGAAGTCTTCTTAAAAACTTCTTAAAAAGAATGATTTACCTTAATGAGTAGATATTCTTGAGCATTATGTTCTTTAAAGATCTAGCTACATTTGAAAAAAAATTAAATATGTAGATAAGGAACTATGGTAGCCTAGTGACAATAAGCTGCTCTGCAATCCCGAAGGCAGGCAGTTCAAATCCACCAGCTGTTCTGAAGGAAAAGGATGGACAATCTCCTCCTATGCAATTAACTGCCTCTGAAAATGCACCGGAGGGTCAGATATGGGTTGGTTCTGACTCAATGGGGCACAACAACAACAACAACAACCACCCCCCCAGAGAAGATAGGAAACTTGTTGTTAGGTGTAATCAAGTCAAGTATGACTCATAGCCACCCTGTGAACAATAGACCCGAATCTTGTCCTGTTCTGTGCCAGCCTCAACATGTCTGATTCACTTGATCGCATTGCTGTAGTCACCATGTCAATCCATCTTGATAGGGGTCCTCCTCTCCACTGATCCTTCACCCTCCTAAGCATGAGATCGTTTTCCAAGGAATGACTTCTTCTAGCAACATGTCTAAAGTATGAGAGATGGAGCTTTGTCATACTTGTCTCCAAGGAGCACTGAGACTGCACCTTCTCTAAGGCATATCTTTTAGTTATTGTTATTTTTAGGTGCCATCGAGTCAAATATGACTCATCACACCCTATCAACAAAAGATCTGAACCCTGTTCTGTCCTGTGCCGTCCTCATACTCCCTGGTACACAAGAGCCCATTGCAGCAGTCACTGTGTCATTCCACTTGGTTGAGGGTTTTCCTCTATTTCCCTGAGCCTCCAACCTTCCCAGCATTCTGTCCCTCTCCATAGAACAGCCCCTCCTAGTAACATGCCCAAAGTATGTGAGGCAAAGCCTCATCATTCTTTCTTCCAAAGAACACTCCAGCTGCACCCTCTTCAAGACATTTTTGTTTGTTCTTTTGGCCATTCATGGGAGTTTCAGTGCTCTTCTCCACAGCTCAAAGGTGTCAATTTTTTTTCTGTCATCCTTATTCATTGTCCAGGTCTCTAATGCATAGCAAGTAAGTGGAAAGACTTTGGCCTAAGTCAGATGCACCTTTGTCCTCAAACTTACATCATTACTCCTTAATAATTTGGAAAGGTCCCAACTGCAGATTTTCCCAGTGCTTTGCATCTCCTTTTTCCTGACTGCTGGTACCAAGTGTATTAATTGTGGATCCAAGCAAGATGAAGCTGTTGACAGTTTCAGTAGCATCTCTCCATTCATCATGACACTGTCCATCGGTCCAGTAGTCAGAATCTTTGATTTCTTGACAACGAGATGCAATCTATACTGAAGATTGCATTCCTTGGTCTTTTGAATCAAGTATTTGAAGTCCTCCTCTTCACTTTGAGCAAGAAAGGTTGTGTCATCTGCATAACAGGTTACTGATGAGTCTCTTTCCGATCCTGATGTCACACTCCTCTTATGTTTATGGAATATGAACAATTCAGGAGAGGAATGTGAGGATGATTGCACTCAAAGAAGGTGATCACTGATGCTAAGTAGTACAGGGTAGAAACTATCACATTGGCATATGCTTTGTTCTGCATATTCTCAGCAACAACAACAAAGCAAAATGATAAAAAGTGTTTTAAAATGGTGGGCAAAGTAAATTGATTGGTTTACATGACTATGTTTTGTGGAAAATTTGCTATGCACCACTAGTAAGTGGAGCTTTGGGAATCTAGTCTTCATAATAACTCATTAAGCTTCTATAGAGGCATCCTATACAGATTTTTTTATTGTACTAGTTTATTTACAAAATTTGGGTACATTGTTTTCTAGAACAGTTTCTTCCAATTTCCCTCACCCCCCCATCAAATTGTATAACTCCATAATTTATTTTATTGCACTTTGCATTATTATACTTCATATTTATGCTTGTGCCAAACCTATTCTCAGACCAGAAAGCAGTACTCAGAATAGAGCAAGAAAACATTACTTGGTTCAACAGATCATTCGGGAAGCTGGGCTTTATGAGGAGGAATATGGCATCAGGATTGGGAGAAAACTCATCAACAAGCTACATTTTACAGATGACACAACCTAGCTTGCAGAAACTGAGGAGGACCTGAAGCACTTGCTGCAAAAGGTCAAGGACTTCAATATGGATTGAAGCGCAACATCAAGAAGACAAAGGTTCTCACCACTGGGCCCATTGGCCGCATCATGATAGATGGAGAAGAGATTGAGTTAGTTAACAATTACAGCTTGCTCAACTCCACAATCAACAGTCCTAGTACCAGCAGTCAAGAAATCAAAAGATGAATTGCACTGGTAAAATCTGCTGTCAAGGACCTCTCCAGAGTACTGATAAGCAACGAGTCAGTCTAGAGATGAAGGTGTGCTTAATCCAGACCATGGTCTTCTCAATTACTTGTTACATCAGAGAGCTGGGCAATGACTAAGGATAACAGAAGAAGAATTGATGCCTTTGAGTTGTGGTGCTGGAGAAGAATCTTGAATATGCCATGGACTGCCAAGAGAACAAACAGGGTCTGTCTTGGAGAGGGTGAAACCAAGTTTCTCCTTGGAGGCTAAGATTTTGAAGATTTATCTCACATACTTTGGGCATGTGGCCAGGAAAAACCAGTCCTTGGAGACTGACATCATGCTTGGGAGACTGGAGGGATAGCGCAGGTGAGGAAGACTCGGGGTAAGATGGATTGATACAATAACTAGGGCAAGGGAGGTAGGTTTGTCAGAGTCAGTGAGACTGACTCAGGACAGAGTAGGCTTCAGAGTTATTGTTCTTAGGGTCACTGTGAATCTCAGGCAACTTGACAGCACATAGCAACAATAACAACAACATCTTCATGTTGTTGTGTTGTAAAGCCAGAACTCTTGTGACGTAGCAGTTAGAATATGTGTTGCAATCCCAAAGGCATGCAGTTGAAATTCAGCGGCTGCTTTGCTGGAGAAATATCGACAATGTCCTCCTAAGCGGTTAACTACCCCTGGAAACTCACTGGAGGGTCAGCTATGGGTTGGTTCTGATTCAACAATACACAACAACAACAACAGTTTACCTTACAGAGACTACGTATTGTTTCGCACGTACTGAAGGTTTGTGCAAATCTTTCAATGCTGTTTTCCCAACAGCATGTGCTTACTTCATAACTATGTAGCATTTTAGTAATTCTCTCAATATTTCAAAGTTTTCATAACACTGTTCTTGTTGTTATGTGCCATTGAGTCGCTTGCAACTCATAGCGACCCTATGTCCAAGAGCCCTAAACGCCGTTCTATCCTGTGCCAAACTCGTCGTCTCAAAAACACTAGTGCACATTTAATAGGCGACAATACAGTGTAAACATAACTTTGATGTGTCCTGGGAAACCAAATCTGCATAACTTAACTTTATGATGATACCCACTTTATTATTATGGTGGTCTGGAACTGAATTAACACTATCTGGTGTGCCTGGTTTGGGGATTGTTTCTTTTTTAAACTCCTTTAGGCTTAACCTCTGGCATAGGACAAATTACAGATCCTCTTCTACTCAAAGAAAGTCCTGGAAAGCTTGTTAGGAATACAGACCTCACCCCAGATCACTTGAACTTGAATCTGTGTTTTAATGAGATCCTTGTGTGATTGCTGCGTCATTGTTGGGGTGAAACAGAGTCAGACCCAACTCACAGCTTACCTCCAAGCAGGTTTCCAGAAACTAGAAATCAGGGAGGAGATTGCCCACCTTTTTCCTCAGGAGCAGCTGGTGGTTTGAAACCACCTACTTTTGCATTGGCAACACAACTCCCTATCCACCCTGCTCCCTGAGTTCCCTTGGTAGCTGGGAAGAACAATACAATTGAGGTGCTCTGGGCCCACTCAGGGGATTGGGTAGTTTGCTAAAAATGTAAATAAGGTGAAGAGCAAGCCGCTGGTGGTGCCTTTGGTTTGGCAGTGCAACTCTATATGAGTAGCCACTTTAAAGTTTGCAATTGTCTCCCTAATTGTCAGTAGTTTCCAAAGCGTAGTACCTGGGCCAACATCATCAGCATGGTTTGGAGACTCAAGTCACTAAATTGTAGGAGCCCAGCAGGCTGTGTTTGCCACCTGATCCTGATGCTAAAGTTTTAAAACCACAGGTTCTGATTCAGCCTTACCAGCTTCGCACCTACCTCCACTTGATGCTTAGTTCTTGGTATTCATTATTAGGGTTTGGCTTTACTTATTTTCAACAAGCAAGCTTTGCTTGAACCTAATTGTAGGGAATGCAATATCATTTATGGATTGTATCTATATCACATACAGTTCTTTATAATATATATGATTGTTGTTGTTGTTGATTGCCTTTGAGTTGAGTACAATTTGTAGCGCCTTTATGAACAAATGGCCTGAAGCCTTTCTATGTTGTTGTTGTTGTTGTTAAGTGCCATCAAGTCACAAATGCCTCATAGCAACCCTATGAACGAAAGCCTTGAAAACTTGTATAACGTGTATAGGCTCCACCAAACACTGTTTAGCATCACAGCAACCACGAGTTACCTCTGTACAGCAAATGAACAGATCAGTGCTATATCACCTAGAAGAATGTTTGACCAAGAGCAATTAAAACCAGGCCTGCAGGCTGCAGATTAAAATCACTTACCTTTGGCTTCTTAGCATAGCTTTCTATCCATCAGGCCCACAGAGCTCTCTGCATGTTGTTGTTGTTGTTGTTAAGTGTTGTCAAGTCACAGAAGACTCATACTGACCCTATGAACAAAAGACCTGAACACGTGTATAACTTTCATCGTTTCTCCAAGTTCATAGAGTTTCCGGAGGCAAGCTATTTTGGAAGTGGATGCCACTCTTACTTCCAAGCTTGTTTCAATCAGGTAGCACCACCAAATACTGTCTACCATGAGTAACCATTATCACATTTGTTATAGAAGCTTTTCTGTAACATTTATTAAAGTTCATAAAGGTTCCGGAGGCATGTTGTTTAGGAAGTGGATGCCACTTCTGCTTCCAAATAGGGATTGAAAATACGTTTATATTTTTATAAATATTTAATAAATAACAATAGCACAACAAATAGCACAATAACATTGTTCTTCTGATCTAGCCCTTAGAAAGCCTGGAAATAGAATTCTAAACATGGGTTCCAGAAAGCAGAAGCCGTGACCAGACTCCCCAGGACTGTAGGTTTCTCCTTCTCAAAGACGTTTGACAGAGGGGGTGAGAGAAAGCTGAAGTCTGACTAATGCTTCACTGTTCTGTAAGTTGTCTATAGATTTTATCTCCCCAGAAACACGCTTTTTTCTAGTTTGGAATCTTAAGATGTTGAATGGGCTACTTATGGCCCTGAGTTTCATCCCTGGGACTCGTGGATGATAATTTAAGTAGCTGTGTGTATTATGGCACCCTTGTTCAAGACTGACAGTGACAGAATTCTATTGTTGGTATTGCGTGCCATCAAGTCGATTCCGACTCAGCACATATTTTCTTTGCTGTACCCTCCACCTCGATTACTGCTAATAGATGGTCCTCTTTGGTCCTTCTAAGTGGCAGTCAGAGGGCTGTTTGTTCTTCTAATTCCCACTCTTTCTTCCAGGTTCCACCGTTCGTCTCTCACTTGTCAAGGTTTTGGTCTCTCCTCTAAGGCTTTATTAGCACGTCAGCCTTCCTTTTTCACAGCTCTTACTCGTGGTTCTGCAGACTTTTAAAGAACTCTTAAAGCCCTTTAAACAAATGCTCAACACCCTCATTGTTCTTTCATAAACAGAGTGGCTACTCTTCGTTAATTTCAAAATAGAAAGCACATGCAGTTTCTGGTGGTTGAGTGGTTAAGCTTAATTTTTAAAAGATAAAGCTTTACATACCTCCTCATTTCTTATGAGATATATCTGTAACCTGTTGTTAGGCACAGTTGTTGTTAGATATACCTGTCTCTATTGTTAGGCACAGCTGACTGTTCCTCATAATGAATCCTTTAACAACAGACCAAACCCTTGCCCTAGCCTTGCCATTTTCACAATCTTCATCATACTCAAGCCCATTATTGTATACCTTGTGGCATCTATTAGCATATGTTGCTGTTATGTGCCTTGAGCAACTCATAGCGACCCCAGGAACAATAGCTCTGAACCCTACCCTAATCCTGAGCCAATATCACTGTCTCTGACACACCTACTCCCATTGCCACAGATACTGTCAATCCGTGCCATCCACAGTTTTCCTCTTTTGTGTGGATCCTCCACCCTTCCAAGCATGATGTCTTTCTCCAAGGACTGAACTCTCCTGGAAACATGTTCAAAGAATATGAGATGGAATTTCAAAATCCTTGCTTCCAGGGAGCAACCTGGTTTCCTCTTCTCCAGCACAGACCTGCTTGTTCTCTTTAGAGTGCATGGTGTGCGCAATACTCTTCTCTAGCACCACAACTCCAAGGCTGCAATTCTTCATCTGCCCTTAGCCACTGTCCAGCTTTCAGATGCATAGCAAGTAATTGTGAAGACCAAGGCCTGGATCAGGCACACCTTAGTCTCTAGACTGATATCATTACTCTTCAGAACTCTGGAGAGGTCATTAAAATGAGCATTTATACATTAACAACTTTGGTTTTCCCAGTTTAGATTGGTGGACGATTTATCAACAATCTGCGTTGTGCAGATGACACAACCCTGCTTGCTGAAAATGAAGAGGACCTGAAGCACCTGCTGCAGAGGGTCAAGGACTGCAGCCT
>NW_006400001.1:1092392-1098232 GCF_000299155.1 Elephantulus edwardii
TATCTATATCTATATCTATATCTATATCTATATCTATATCTATATCTATATCTATATCTATATATCTATATATCATGATTGATATAAAGAAGCTCTGGAGGCACAGTGCAAAATGTAATGGTCTACTCATCAAAAGAGTACCAACTTAATCTCTCAGTTACACCATGAGAAAAGAGGAACAGGCTCTTTTCAGAAAGAGTTACAGCTTCAGAAACCCGATGAGGGGTTACTCTGAGTTTTAATCAACCCAAGGGCAATGTCATTTGTAAGTTCTGCCCATTGATTTGTAACCAAAGACAAAGAACTTGTCTTTTTCTTCCACCTGCCAATCCTGGAAATTTTTTTTACAATAATGCTTACATCTCTTTTCTTCACAATTTCCTCCTCTGGAAAGTCCCTGGGTGACAAAATTGGTGAATTACTCCAACTGAAATGTTGACAGTTCAAATCCATCTAGAGGCATCTTGGAAGAAAAGCTTGTGAAAAAGGAGCAGAGACAACATGGGGATCATGGAGATGGACAAGTATGACTTCTACAATCTCCACAAAAGAGAACTGTCCTTATCAATAGCTCCCAGTATATAAATGGATCCCTTGGTAAGACATAGTCTCCCATGCTACAGCACCTATTTCCATTAATCACTGGGTCCAGTATTCATTGTAAAAGTTGTGGGCTTTATTAGGAACACAGGTTACGGGAGTGAGAAAGGCCAACAGTGAAAGTCCCCAGGTTTAGTCCAGTACACAAATGCATGAAGTCTCTAGGTATTTCAAGCATCCAGCAAACCTCACCTCACACCAGTCTCAAGTCAGCTCTTCCTTCAATCATCCAGAAAAAAACCCCTTCAACTCTAGGCCCATCTCCAGGGAGATGGCTATACTTTGCCATTGTCTCTCCGCAATCAGGTCAGCTCTCCCTCTTATATTAATTTGTGTACAATGGATTGAGGTTCAATGTCAAGAAGACAAAGATTCTTGCCACTGGACCAATTGGCAGCATCACGATGAATAGTGAAGAGATTGAGATTGTTCACAGCTTTAGTTTGCTTGGCTCCACAGTCAATACTCTCGGCACCAGTAGCCAGGAAATTAAAAGATGTATTGCAATGGGAAAGTCTGCTGTTAGGGACCTCTCCAAAGTGCTGAAGAGCAATGGTATCACTCTGGAGACTAAGGTGCACCTGATAAAGACCATGGTCTTTACAATCGTTACATGTCAGAGAGTTGGACAATGAGTAGGGAGGATAGAAGGAGAATTGATGTCTTTGCACTGTGGTGCTGGAGAAGAGTATTGAGGGTACCATGTACTGCTAAGAAAACAAAGAGATTCATCCTGGAGAGGGCTAAACCAGGCTGTTCCTTGGAGGCAAGGATCCTAGGGCTTCGTCTGACATACTTTGGACATGTTGTAAGGAGGGACAGGTCCTTGGAGAAGGACATCATTGTTGGGAGGGTGGAGGGACAGCACAGGAGGGGAAGGCCCTCTATGAGGTCGATTGATTCAATGACAGGGGTAATCAGGGAGGATGTGTCGGAAACAGTGAGATTGGCATAGGACAGAGCACAGTTTAGGGTTTAGGGTTGCTATGAGTCACAAGCAACTTGACGGCACATAACAACAATGACAACAACAGCTGTTTATGATGCTGAAGACATGGATTAATTGTGAACCACCTGTCCACAGTTGTTTCTGTGGGGCTGCTAAGGTGATGGGTAGAAAAAGCATTTTTCAAAGTTCTAACACCACAGCCTGACAATCTACCTCTGAAAGTGTCCACCCACGGAAAACATTATGGAGTGCAGTTCAGAAATGATTCCAGAGTGAAACGGCTTCATTTGGTTTTCAAAGCTGTAACCTTAACAGAAGCTATCTCCCAGTCTCTTACCTGAGAAGTCATTAGCTGAGTTGGGACTACCTATCTCTTTCAATGAGCAACCAAGCACTTAAGTGTCTTATTACCAGGGTTCAATGCTGAATATGTTGTTGTTAGGTGCCGTTGAGTGGAGTATGACTCATAGCGACCTTATGAACAACAGATATGAGCCCTGTCCTATCCTGTGCCACCCTCATCACCACTGACATGTTTAAGCCCATCACCGCAGTCATTGTATTACTCTATCTGAGAGAGGGTCTTCTTCTCTTTTACTGACCATCCACCTTTACAAATATGATGCCCCTTTCCAAGGACTGGCCCATCCTAACAGAATGCTCAAGGTATGCAAGGTGAAACGTTGCCTTCTTTGCCCCTAAGGGCACACTCTGATGTCACTTTCTCCAAGACATAATAATTTGATATTTTGTCACTCCATGGAATAGTCAGTCCTCCTCTCCAACATCATAGCTCAAAGCCGTTGATTCTTCTTCTGTCATCCTTATTAATTGTCCAGCTCTCACATGCATAGCAAGTGATGGAAAATAGCAGACTGCCTTCTTAGCAGCTACATCCTGCTACAGCTAACAAAACCCAGAATTGACATATATGATGTTGACAACTGAGCTCTTGCATCCCAACTGTCTCTTGAAGGGGGTTTAGCAGGAATGTTTTCGACTTTAGCCCTCTGCAGCTTTCCCCTGCCAGCCCCTTGTCACCCTCTGATGAACTATGAGCATCTAACTCCCATCATGCACGTGTTGCTAGGCCCATTCCCAATCTCACCTCATCGCAGTCCAGAAGAGCCTTATAACCACTGCAGGGTGCTTCTTCACCAGCAGACTGGAAAACGTGATTTCTAACAAGAGCAACAAAAAAAGAAGTGCTATCTATGAGGAAATCTGGTGACAATGATATGTTATTATTACTGCTATTCCCAGCCCAGATGGTTCTCCAGATGAAATGGATAAAAATTGGATTCTTTTTGTGACTGGTGACAGGTGCAGACTTGGCCCCTCCAGTGGGATCTCATCAGGCACACAGCGCACCGCCAGCATAGGCGCTTCCTACAGGCATGCGTGTCATGGCAATCCCGAAAACTGTCAAGTGAATAATTGGTCTCTTATCCGGAGTCTTTAGAAGATTCCCTTTTGCACGCCCTTTGAAAAGCTGTACCAGTCAGGTTCTTTGTTTGCAAGCAAAAGAAACAGACCCTGGCTAACTTCAGAAAAAAGGGGGGGAAAAGGAATTGATTGGCTAGACATGGGGATCATTCCAGAACTGATGAAAAGAACCACAGAACCAGCTTCGTAAATGGGATGAACCAGGGGAGCCCTAGGAAAATGTAGTAGGAGATAATTGGGAATCTTGTCAGGACGCTGCTAAAATAAATGAAGTACATATTTTTATTTCCTGGTTTTGCATTCCCTTACATCAAGATTCAGAATGTAGGTCAAGAGCATTTGATGGTCTGAATTGTGTCTTGGGTCTAACACTTGATGGGAGGGGGGGTGGGAAGGAAGGAGGGTAGTCACAGCGAGGTAGCAACACAACGGAAAGGTAATGACATAAATTACACTGAAGGAGTGAAACTTCTGGGAGGGCAAAGGGAGAAACTCAGAAAACTTATCTGAAAACTAATGATAAAATGAAACAAAATTGAAAAAAATAAAGGAAAACAAACACTCCCCACTCAAAGTTCCTCACATTTTGACAGTGGACATTGACCCAAGGCATACACAAAAAAATTATAGATATTTAGGCAAAGCTTGGGTCAGTAGTGGAACACTGACATTTTAGTTTCTCTCTCTTCAGTATAGTAGATTTACTAGGGTACAGCAAGACACAAGACTCAATAGATTGGCTGCCAGAAGGAGTTGACATGATTTGGAGCAGATTAAGTAAAAACCCCAAGCCCTTGGACATCAAGGGAAACAGGCAGTCTCATATGAGCAAATAAATGGAAAAGGCCAACCTTGAAGCTAGACCAGTGCTCTTGGATGGGGAAGGCAATAGACTGGAAGCCTAATGAGAAACTTGATGACTAAGTCTAGGTAATTAGACAATCACAGTGGGTGTTGATAGGCTCCAACATGTCCTTGGAGAATCTGAACTGGTACAAGCATAAGGCTGAGGGTATGCTCAGGAGAGACTGTAAGATGTTCTAGATATCTCCTCATCCCAGGTTGACTGTGAGATCTAGTATACATGTTGAGAAAGCATGAATTGGCTCAGTAGCAAGCAGAAACAAAGACTTTTAAAGTGCTTGATCTTTAAATGTGTTCCTCTGTTCATACAGAAGCCCATCAGCAAAGGATTTACAAACCTTATGAGGTCAGAGTGTTAGAACACAGCCTCTGGCCAATTACACAAAATCAAATAAACAAAAATGCAAACCTCAAACTCATTGCTGTCAAGTCAGAGCTGACTCATAACTACCTTCCAGTGGAGATTCGGAAGTTGTAAATGGGCCAGGGGGAGACTGTCCACCTTTCTCCCACAGAGTTGCAGGGAGTTTTGAACCAGCAGAAAGGCACGGCTTTAGAATTAGCAGCACAACTCCCCACAGACTATGCCATCAGCCAATTATGGTAAACCACAAAATGTTAGCAGAGATATCAGTAGTCACACACTGACTTGGAGAGAAACATTACAGAGTAAGTCACCTCTAAAGCAAACAGATATAACAACTTCCAGAAAGGGATGAGAGTCCAGAGTTGCTACGATATTACAGAAAATGTCCAGGTTTTCAACAACAAAAATTATGTATGCATATCAACAGGAAAATATGTCCTACACCTAGGAGAAAAGCAATCAGCAGAAACAGCCTCTGAAAAGTTCTCAAAGGCATTGACTTCTTGTTGTTATGTGCTGTTGAGTTGCTTGCAACTATGTACAACAGCCCTAAACTCTGCTCTGTCCTGTGCCAATCACAATGTCTCTGACACTCCCATCCCAATTATCCCAGTCACTGAATCAATCCACCTCATAGAGGGCCTTCCCCTCCTGTGCTGTCCCTCCACCCTCCCAAGCATGACTTCCCTCTCCAAGGACAGGTCCCTCCTTATGACAAGTCCAAAATATGTCAGAAATGATATTAGAATGATGCAAAAGGAGATTCAAAATGGTATAAAAAAGAATCAGTGGACATTGGATGTGGATGTGCAGGGGGAAAGGGGGATTAATCATTGGGTTGTACAATTTGATGGGTAGGGGTTGAGGGAAATTTGAGAGAATTTGTTCAAATTTATATTTGAATTTTGTAAATAAACTAATAGGGGGGAAAAAGAGAATCAGTGGATCTGAAGACAAAGTATTAAAATGTACCCAATCTAAAGAAAAGAAAAAATGAAAATGGAATATATTTGAGGATACCATCATGTTGATGGTAACTGATCATCAACAAAATGCTGTGTAACCATGACTCCTTAGAGGCAAAAGTGATGACACTATGTCCTCGAAACCTACTTTGAGCATGTTGTCAAGAGGAATCAGTCCTTGGGAAAAAACCCAACACTATTCTGTGGAAAGTTGAAGGTCAAAGAAAGAAAAGAAGATCTTCAATAAGACAGATTGACATGATGATTGTAACAATGGGCACGTTGAAGATGTGAGGATGGTGCAAGAAGAATATACCATGTTCATGGATAGGAAAACTTAAAATTGTGAAAATGACAGTCTTCCTAAACACAATCTATAGGGTCAATGCAATCTCAATACAGATACTGATGCCATTCTTCAAGAAGATAGGAAAGTAAGTTTCTGATTTTATCTGGAAAGCAAAGAGACCTGAATAAGCAAAATCTACTGAAAACTAAAAAGAAGAAGCAGTACACTTTGTTTTTTTTATTTTATTAATTTTGTGTATTTTTTTATTGGGAAAAACATATTGGGGGTACAAGGAGGTGAGGGTTGGGGGCAGAAGGGTGAGGATGGGCCAGGATGCAGCTGCAGAGCTACACAGTTTGG
>NW_006400001.1:1099429-1106656 GCF_000299155.1 Elephantulus edwardii
TAGGTAATTGTCATCTTTGGCCTGTCCAAGGAAACCCAAACCTGCAGATGGCGGGCATGAATCCATCCCCCACCTCCTATGCAGGCGGCCAGCGGGGCGCGTGCCCCCCCAGTGTGGGAGGCTGGCAGGAGGTGCGCCACCCCCCCCCAGTGTGGGCAGCCACTGGGGGCGAGCCCCCCCACTCTGCTGCACGGGCACTCGGTGGGTGAGCGGCCCCTCTTGTGTGGGTGGCCAGCGGTTGTCCACTTCCCCCACAGCCACCATCCTGGCTCCAAGAATTCTCTCCAGAACAAGTCCACCTTGCGGCAGTGTGGTGGCTTCGCTGCACCAGTCTTGAGGAGGGCCAGTGCCCAGCATCCATCCTGGGTGAGAGAATCCATTCATTCCGGCTGTGGAAGCTTCATGGAGCTGCAGCGGCTGTGCAGCTCAGCGTGGGCTCTGTGGTGGTGGGAGGGGGGTTGGGAGCCGTGAGACTCACCCATTTCTCCTTGGGAATCCTTGAATTCCTGTTGTTGAGCCTCGATCTTCACAAACGGCCAGTCATCAACTGTTTAAGTGTTCAATTATCAATAAGCTGAAGTCTATGGAAGGCCATAATGGCCCTGCTTTAAGTGGTTTGCTGCTCCCGCAGCTCACCACGCTGTCTCTGCCTCCGTTGCCAAGCAGTACACTTTCTAATATAAAAACTACTATACAACCAGGGACCAGGAGGCTATTTTGCGAGCACAACAGGGGGACACTGCATGTTTTAAAATTGAGAAAGCAGTGAGTCAGGGTTGTATTCTCTCTCCAGATCTATCCAATCTGTATGCTGAGCAAATTATCCAAGGAGCTGGACTCCATGAAGAGGAGTGTGGCAACAGGATTGGAGAGAGACTATCAATAACTTGCATTATGTAGATGACACAATCTTGCTTGCTGAAAGTGAGGAGGACTTGAAGCACTTGTTGTAGAAGATCAAGAAATTAAGCCTTCGGTATGGATTGCATCTCAGTGTTAAGAAAACAAAGATTCTTACCTCTGGACCGATAGGCAGTATCATAACGGATGGAGAGGAAATTGAAACTGTCAACAGCTTCATCTTCTTGGGATCCTCAATTAACACCCGTGGTACCAGCAGTCAGGAAATAAGGAGATGCCTGGCACTGGGAAAATCTGCAGTCACGGATCTCTCCAAATTATTGAAGAGGAATAATGTCAGTTTGAAGACTAAGGTGCATTTGATCCAGGCCATAGTCTTTCCTATTACTTGCTATGCATCTGAGAACTTGACAATGAAAAAGGATGACAGAAAAAGATTGATTCCTTTGAGTTGTGGTGTTGGAGAAGAGCACTGGAGAGGGTGCAGCCAGAGTGATTTTTGGAGTCAAGAAAGATGAGGCTTTACGTCACATACTTTGGGCATGTTGCTAGGAGGTGCTATTCCTTAGAGAAGGGCTTGATGCTGGGAAGGGTAGAGGGTTGGGGAAAGAGAAGAAGGCCCTCAACCAGGTGGACTGACTTGCTCACTTCTGCAATGGGCTCTTGTGTGTCAGGAAATTTGAAGATGGCACAGGAAAGAACAGTGTTGTATTGTATTCGACTCAATGGCACCTAACAACAATCACAGCAGTATGGCACTGGTGCAAACACGGACACGTAGACCAATGGAATAGAATTGAGAAACTAGAAATCAACCTGTCTACCTATGGCCTACTGATGTTTGACAAGGAGATGAAATCCATTTAATGAGGAAATGAAAGCTTCTTTAACAATGGCACTCACAAAATTAGACATCTATCTACAGAAAACTGAAACATGCTCCACTCCTCAACCCACAAACAAAAACTAATTCAAGCTGAATCAGAGACCCAGGGATAAACCCCAAAACTAAAGAAAAGAAATCATCAAAGAAAAAAATAAGAACAAATTTAGAAGCTCTAGTCTCTAGCATAAATAGGTTTTAAATATAGCCAAAATTCTACAACCAGGAGAGAATAAAATAAATTAATGGAACTTTCTAAAAACCATATCCCTGTAAGCATAAAAGGAACTCCTCCAATAGAGTGAAAAGAAATCCCAGAGAGTGGGCAAAAAATATTTGGCAATGATATATCTGACAAAGACTCATCTCTAAAACGTATATAATACTATTATCACCTCAACAAGAAAAAGATAAACAACCCAAATAAAAATTTGGCAGAAGAAATGAAAAGATTCTTCGCCAAAGAAGATATACAGATCACCAACAAACACATGAAGAAATGCTAAAAATCTCTAGCTATTGTCGTTATGTATTGTCAAGTTAGATGTGACTCATCGTGACCCTGTGAACAACAGATCTGGACCCTGCCCTATCCTGTGCCATCCTCAGCATCATTGACATACTTGAACACATTGCTGCAATCGCTGTCAATCCAACTCATTGAAAGTTTTTGTCTCTTTCACGGACCCTTCACCTTTCTCAGCACGATGTCCTTCTCTAAGGAATAGCTCCTCCTAGCAACATATATGAGAAATGACATTTTACTGTTCTTCCTCTAAGAAGTACTCTGGCTGCACTTGCTCCAAGATATATCTGTCCACCATTCTTTCGGTAGTCCCTGGGATATTCAGTACTCATCTCCAACATAACTCAAAGGTATCAAACCTTCTTCTGTCATCCTTAGTCATTGTCCAGCTCTCAGATTGATAGCAATTGATTGAAAAGACCATGACATGGACCAGGCACAACTTAGTCCTTAAACTGACATCATTGCTCCTTAATACTTTGAAAAGGTCCCTGACAGCACATTTTCCCAAAGCAATATGTCTTTTAAATTTCTTAACTGCTGGTGCCACACGTGTTGATTGTGGATGTAAGTAAGATGACATTGTTGACAATTTCAATTTTTTCTCTATCTATAATGATGTTGTCTATTGGTGTAGGAGTGATTTTATATTCCTAATGTTGAGGTGTAATTCATCTTTCCATATGGAGGGCTGACTCTTTGGTCTTCTGCAGTAAGCATTTCCATGAAGAGAACAAAAGATCATTACAGCGACAAAGGAGAGAGAAGACCAAAATGGATATCAGAAAATGACACTAAAGTGTTGGGAAGCCAAAACAAATGGAAGAGATGCACATGTAAAAGAGTTGAACAGGTTTCACAGGGCAGATTGAGAAGACAAAGGAAAATATTATTATGGCGTGTCCAAAGATCTGGAGTCATGGAATAAAAAGAGAAAGAACTCTTAAAATAATCTAAAAAAATATTCAAGCCTTAAGTTGCAATGCAGAGGGGTGCTATGGGCAAATCTTAAGTGATTCAGGAAGTGTCAAAAGAAGATGGAGAAAATATGCAGAGGTTTTGTACCAAAAAGAATTGATTGACACTGAGACATTTTAGGAAGTAGCACATAATCAAGAGGCAGTGGTAATGAAGGAAGAAGTTCAAGAGGCAGTGAAGACATTGGCAAAAAACAAGGCCCCAGCAATCAATGGAATGCAAACAGTCGTGTTTCGAATAATAGATGCAGCTCAGAACGTACTTACCAGTCTGTGCCAGGAAATTTAGAAGACAGCTACCTGGTCAACTGACAGGAAGACATCCACATTTGCTCCTATTCCCAAGAAAGATGAATCAATAGGATATGGAAATTATCAAACAATATCATTAATATCACATGCAAGGAAAATATTACTGAGGATCACCCAAAAACAAGACAGAACTTCCAGAAATTCAAGCTGGGTTTAGATGAGGTCATGGCACCATGGATGAATCTTGGCAGAAAACAGAGAACACAAGAAAAATGTCTATTTGTGATTTATTGACTATTCAAAGACATTTGATTGTATGAATTGTAACAAACTGGTAAACATTGAGAATAATGAGAGTCCCAAATAGGTCTGTTTTGTAGAGGGTAAAACCAAGCTTCTCCTTGGAGGCTAGGATTTTGAAGCTCTGTCTCATACTTTGGACACATGACCAGGAAGGACTAGTTCTTGGAGAAGGACATCATGCTTGGAAGGGTGGAGGGACAGCACAGGAGAGGAAGACCCTGGATGAGATAGATTGATGCAGTAACTGGGACAATGGGGATAAGTGTGTTGGAATCAGTGAGACTGGCTCAGGACAGGGGAGACTTCAGAGCTGCTGTACACAGAGTTGCTATATGTCACAGGTGACTTGATGGCACATAACAACAACAACAACAACAACAAAACCCTATACTCAGAACAAGAGAACAGTGTATGGGATTAAATCAAGAAAGCTGTGCATCAGGGTTGTATTCTTTCTCCATATTTCTTCAAACTGTATGCTTACCAACTCATTCGAGGAGCTAGACTCTATGTAGAAGAATGTGGCATCAAAGGACAACACAGAACAACCTGTGTTATGTTAATGACATGATCTTGTTTGCTGAAAGTGAGGAGGTCTTGAAACACTTTCTACAGAAGATCTAGCTATTAGAGAGATGTGAATCAAGACAACAATGGGAAATTATCTCACTGCAGCAACAATAGCAAAATTCAACAGGACAGAAACCAACACATCTTTATGAGGCTGGGGTGAAATTGCAACTCTCATGCACTGCTGATGGAAATGTGAACTAGTACAACCACTATGGAAGGCAGTCTGGTCTTTAATAAAAAAATTGAAAATAGACCACTTGATCCAGCTATGCCACTAGTGGGAATGTACTCTAATGAAATCAGAGTTGCAACACAAGCAGTTGTATTCACGCCTATGCTTACTGTAGCATTATTCAAAACAAAGAGATGGAAGCAAACCAAGTGCCCATCCATAAATGAATACATAGTAAAACTGTGGTACATTCATAAAATAGAACATTATATAGCACTGAAAAGCAATGAACTTGTAAAACACTGCACAATATGGATGAGTCTGGAAGACTCAGATGGAAGAGTAAGTGAAATATCTCAGTCATAAAAGGACAAATGCCATGTAAGGCCACTGCTATAAAAATAGGATGGTTATGGATATGGGGAGAAGGGGTGACAGGAAGAGTAGCAAGAGAATGGACAGATAATTCCTGAATTGGAAGAGTGAAGGGAAGGCCATTCTGTAATGAATAGGTGACCAGACATCAGATAGATTGCAATTAATAATCTGGAAGAAGATACATACTAGAGATTGAATAAGGTGCAAGGCCAAGAAAAGAGGAGAAAAAAAGAAACAGAAAGAAGTGAAGGGGAAAGCAATAGATTTCTTTGTTTCTTGTTTGTTTGTTGTTGCGTGTCATTGAGACAGAACCCACACATAGCTTACCCTCTAGCAAGTTTTCAGAGGCAGCAAATCACATGAGAGGAGATTGCCCATCCTCCTCCCTCAGAGAAGCTGGTGGATTCGAACTATGTGCCTTTTCAGTTTCAGCACAGCTTTTTACCACTAGGCCACCAGAGTTCTCTAGAGTTTATCTACACAAAAGTTAATCACAGAAAGTTAATTATGTCAATCAATGGTAGTTAATGCCTATAAATGATTATCTTTAAAAAATGAATGTAATATTTAAACTTTCACTCAAATAAAAAAATAATAACAAAATGCACATACTCTTTTCCTTTTTATATGTGAGAATCTCTAGAATATGTTAGGCCATGAAACAAATCTCAATTAAGTTTAAAAAGGTTGAAATCATGCAAAGTATGTTCCCAAGCAACAAGAAATTAAGTTAGAAATCAGCAACAGGAAAAAAAATCAAGGAATAGAGAAAAATAAACAAAATACTTGAAGATAACCACTGAGACAAGAGTTGAAAAAAATCCAAGATCAATTATGGAATATTTTACATGAATAAGGCACTCCATATAAAAATTTTCTGGGATCCAGTTAGAAGGAAAATTTACAGATATAAATGCCTGAGTCAGAAAAGGAAACGTCAAATAATGAACTAATGCTTCAAGCAGCATTAGAAAGAAATCAGCAAAGAAGAGCAAACCGAACTCAATGAAAGAAAAGAAAGAAAACCAATAGTGGAAATCAACCACAGAAAATGTAATGAAATAGAAAATCAGTTCATTGAAAAAGTAAACAAAACTGGCAAATGGCTGTCTAGACTGAACAAGAAGGCGAGGGGGTGGGGAGAAGGAAAGATGAACAAGAATGGCCAAAAATAAGCACTAAAAAGGGCATACATTATTATCAACCCTACTGAATGTAAAGGAATTATAGGGAACAATTTGAAAATCTGCTTCAAGGACCTCTCCAAAGTGCTTAAGATTAATGATGCCAGTTTAAACGCTAAAGTGCACCTGATTCAAGCCAAGTACTTTCAGTTGCTTCCTGGGCAACTGAAAATTGGACAATGAAAAAGGAAGACCAAAATACAACTGATCTCTTTGAGTTGTGGTGTTAAAGCATACTGACTGTTCCATGGTTGGCCAAAACAACAAACAAGTCTGCCTTAGAGGCAAGGTTGGCGAAACTTGGTCTCACATCCTTTTGAATATGTTGTCAAGAGGGGCCAGTCTCTTTGGAAAAAAAAATCATGCTGGGAAAAGCAGAGAGTCAGAGAAAGAGAGGAATACCTTCAACAAGATAGATTAATCTAGTGACTGTAACAACTGGCTTAAGTATGACAGAAATCATGAGAATGATCCGTGATAGAACAGCATTCATCTCTGTTGTTCACAAGGTGGTTGTCAAGTATACTGGACTCAATGGTGCCTAATAACAACATGCAAAACAGAACAAAACTCTGGCCAATCCTGGTCCATCTTCACAATCTCTTCTGTGTCCAATGTTTTTACAACCACAGTGTCAACCCATCTCCTTGAGGGTTTTTCTCTCTTTCTTGACCCTCTCTGCTTTTGCAAGAACAGTCTCTCTGTCCATGGACTTGACTTCTCTGGATAATATGCCCAAAGTAAGTGAGACTGTCTTAGCAATTTTGCTTCTAAGAAGTGCTCAGTCCTTACTTCCTCTGAGACAGATTAGTTTATTCTTTTGGCAGTCTAAGGTATAGTCAAAAAGTTTCACCTCAGGAATTGAAGACATTAAAAACAGGAGATATTGTGGACAGCGAAGGAAGAGCAAATAAGAACTCTGTGTTTTGTGTAGCACAAGTTTCTGTAAACATGAAACTAAAAAACAAAATATATGAGAAATTTTCAAAAAGAATATTAAGAATATTATGAAGAACATGAAGAGAGCACATCATTGGCTAAAGAAAAAATATAAACTGTGGACTTGATAAAGAACTTGTATTGAAAAGAAAATATTTTTTAATGAGAAAGAGATTTAA
>NW_006400001.1:1113657-1139336 GCF_000299155.1 Elephantulus edwardii
AGTTTCCTTGGCTCATGGTTTTAGGGAAGGAAATCATGAGGTTTTCCTTCCATGATCCTACCGGGTGGGTTTGAAGTGCCAATCTTTGGGTTAGTAGCCAAGAACAAACTGTTTGCACTATCCAAGGCTCATACCCATTAACCGAGTGCCATTGAGTTGATTCCAATCCATAATGACCCATTGCTGTTGTTGCTATTGTTAGGTGCTTTGAGTCGACTACAACTCATAGTAACCCTGTGAAGAATGGAGCTGAAAGCGTGCCTTATCCTCTGCTGTCCTCATTATTTCTGATCTGCTTGAGCCCGTTGCTATGGTCACTGTGTCAATGCATCTTGTTGAGGGTCTTTCTCTCTTTCTCTGACCCTCCACCTTTCCAAGTATGATGTCTTTTTCTAAGGGCTCACCCCTCCTAACAACAGGCTCAGAGTGTACAAGTTGAAGTCTAACCATCTTTCCCTCTAAGGAGTGCTCTGTTTCACCTTCTCCAAGACATATTTATTTGTTCTTTTGATAGTATATGAAATATTGAGTACTCTTCTCCAAAACTACAACTCAAAGACATCAATTCTTCAGTCATTCTTATTCATTGTCCAACTTTCAGATGCATATCAGCAAGTAATGGAAAAGACTATGGCTTTGCCTAAGTGTACCCCAATCTTTAAACTGACACTGTTGCTCACTAGCACCTTGGAGAAGCCCTGTCAGCAGATTTTCCTAATACTGAAAATCTTTTATTAACTGCTAGTACCAAGAGTGTTGATTGAGGATAAAAGCAAGATTAAATTCTTGATAATTCCAATATTTCTCCATACATCAGTGATGAGGATTTTTGTTCTCTTGATGTTGGGATGTAACCCATATTGAAAGCTGTAGTGTTTGATCTTCTGCAGCAAGCATTTCAAGTCCTCTTCAGCAAGCAAGGTTGTGTCATTTGCATAACACAGATTATTGATAAGTCTTCATCTGAACCTGAAGCCAACTTCCTCTTTATGAAGCCCAACCTCTTAAAAACTATTTGCTCAGTATACAGATAGAATAAGTATGGAGAAAGGATACAGCTCTGCTTTATGCTTCCCTTGCTCACTGTGGACTATGGATTTCTGGTGTAGGTCAAGGTGGTATATATAAGCACAATAAGCATTCTGCGATTCTCATCCTTCTCAATGTTAGCCATAGTTTGTTATGAACCATGCAATCAAATGTTTTTGCATAATCAATAAAATACAACTGTTTTTGTTGTTATGTGCCATCGAGTCCCCTGTAACTTACAGCAACCCTATGTACAATAGCCCTAAACCCTGCTCTATCCTGTGTCAATCTCACTGTCTCCAGCACACCTACTACCCCCATTACCCGTCATTGAATCAATCCATTTCATTGAGGGTCTTCCTCTCCTGTACTGTTCCTCCACCCTCCCAAGCATGACTTCCCTCTCAAAGGACTGGTCCCTATGTTCACAGTATGTCAGACGAAGCTTCAGAATCCTTGCCTTCAAGGGACAGCCTGGTTTAGCTCTCTCCAGGGTGAATTTGCTTGTTCTCCTAGCAATCCATGGTACGTTCAATACTCTGCTCCAGGATCACAATTCAAAGGCATCAATTCTCCTTCTATCATCCAAATAGAACTGAGTAAAATTGTAAATCAGGTTTCCAGGGTGACAAATATTTATGGAAGCAGACAGTTTATCTTTCTCCCACAGAACAGCTGGTGAATTTGAGTCAATGACCTTTTGGTTGATAATTCTTTGATCACTGCATCATCAGGTCCTCTCCCATACCTGCTTAAAAAAGAAAACTCATTCCCTTCAAGCCAGAACCAATTTGTATCTGGCTTTTCAGAAGGTTTTTAGAGGCTGTAAACCACACGTGAAGAGATTGTCCATCTTCCTCTTGCTGGTACATTCAAATTTCCCACTTTTAGATTACCAGCACAACTCTCTTTCCACAATGCCACCAGAACACCCTAATCAAATCCTCTAGAAAGAATAACAAACAAACCATCAAGTGCTGTTGAAGATATGGAGAAACTGGACCCTTCAGCTGTTGCTGATGGGAGTATAAAATGGTTACAGACATTTTGGAGAACAGAGTAGTGATTTCTTGAAAAGTTAAACATAAACATAACACACAATCTAACTCCCAGTCATGAAAGAGAATCACAACAAACTGTGGCTGACTCTAAGAAGAATGAGAATCCCAGGACACTTGATTGTTCTAATGCGAAACCTATACTTGGACCAAGAGGCAGTCATCAGAACAGAGCAAAGAGATACTACATGGTTCAAAATCAAGAAGGGGGTCCAGCAGGGATGTGTTCTGTCTCCATACCTTGTCAATCTGTATGCAGAACAGATCATCTGAGACGCTGGGCTGTACGAGGAGGAATGTGGCATCAGGATTGGTGGAAGAGTCATCAACAACCTGCGTTATGCAGATGACACAACCCTGCTTGCTGAAACTGAGGAAGACCTGAAGCGCTTGCTACAGAAGGTAAGGGACTGCAGTCTTCAACATGGATTGAAGCTCAACATCAAGAAAACAAAGATTTTCATCACTGAGCCAATTGGCAGCATCAGTATGGATGGTTAAGAGATTGAGATAGTTAACAGTTTTAGTTTACTTGGCTCCACAGGCAACACTCTTAGTAATAGCAGCCAGGAAGTCAAGAGATGAATACCATTGGGAAAGTCAGCTGTGAAAGGCCTCTCAAGAGTACTGAAGAGCAACAACATCAGGCTGGAGACTAAGGTGCGCCTGATACTGGCTATAGTCTTTGCAATTACGTGCTCTGCATCGGAGAGTTGGAGAGTGAATAGGGATGACAGAAAGAGAATTGATGCCTTTGAGTTGTGGTGCTGGAGAAGAGTGTTGAATATACCATGGACTGCTAGGAGAACAAGCAAGTTTGCCCTGGAGAAGGTGAAGCAAGAATCCTTGGAGTCAAGGATTCTGAAGCTTTGTCTGACATACTTTGGGCATGCTGCAAGGAGGAGCTGGCCCTTGGAGAGGGACATCATGTTTGGCAGAGAGGAGGGGCGGCGAAGGAGAGAAGACCTTCAAAGAGATGGATCGATTCTGTGACTGGAGTGGCGGGAATGAGTGTTTGAGATGGCTAGGTTGGCACAGAATAGGCATTTAGAGCTCTTGTACATAGGGTCACTATGAGTCTCAAGTGACTCCATGGCACATAACAACAACAACAACCCAAAGACTTAGATAAAAATATTCATAATAGAGATGTTAGAAATAAGCGTAATGCCCATTAAATGATAAAAGAATAAAAAATGGATATAGTTAAACAAAGGAATACTAGTTGGGGGGAAATGGCAAGAGTTACTGATAGGAAGTCAATGATACACACTACAGTATGGTTGGACTTCAATACAATTACGTGATGTGAAAAAGTTAGATACAGGACAGCACATAGTATACTATTTCATCGGTATAACACTTTCAGAAAAAGCAAATCTATAGAGACAGAAAGCTGATTAATATTTGCTTAGCCTTGGGGGTATAAATAGAGATTGTCTTAAAATAGCCACGCAGGAGTTTTCGGGTGTTAGAAATGCTGGAAAACTGGATTGTAGTGAAGGTTGCACAACTGTATAAATTTACTCAAAATCATTGAGTTGTATATTTAAAAATAGGTGAAATATAGGTCATATAAATTATTCTTCATTGAGTCAAAAATTGGAGTGTTGAGTGCAAAAGAAAAAGGACTTGATATTGGAGATCAATACAATAAATACTGAAAGAAGAAATGCTAAGAGACATTTGTAAAAACGACGTAGTTGCCCATCCACAGTTGAACAGAGAGACGAACAAAATGTGGTGACAAACTCAGACTCGAACTCACCGCTGTTGAGTCGGACTGGCTCATAGCTGACCCTTCACTGGGTTTCCACAGTTGTAAATCCCATGGAAGGAGATTTTCTGCCTGTCTCCCATTGACTGGAACCTGCAGGAAAGCACAGCTATTGGCAATTCAACTTCCTGTGGCACATACACACAATTACCAACTTAAAGAGAAATGAATGAACAAGAGCCAAGATGGAAACGTTTAGTCTGAAGACTAAGCAATCAGAGAAACTACAGCCCATAAATCTGAGACCAGAAGAATTAGATGGTGCCCAGTGACCACAGCTGACTGCTCTGAAGGATTCACAAAAGGACAACCTGCAAATAATAAGAGGAAAATGTGCAACAAAGATCAAAATCACACACAGGGAAAAGGCTAGATTTACTGGTTTGGTAGAGACTCATGGAACTTCTGAGATCGCGACTCTTTAGACACCCTTCAAGTATGAAACTGGACTCACCTGCCTGGCTCAAGTTTTAGCCACATAGTAGGGAAATAAGGTGAACAGCAGCGCCAGAGATGTACATATTCATTGGAACAATCAGTGATTCAAGATCAAAAGGATAGCATTTACCTTGGGATATAGTGACAGGGAAAGAGGGAGCTCTGCTGGCCTAGTGTGTATGGAGTTTGACTGCCAACCCAAAGGTAGGCAGATCAAATCCAACCTTTTATTCCTAGGGAGAAAGATGGACAATCTTCTCTCATGCAATTGTAGCCTCTGAAAACCAGCTGTGCATCAGCTCCAACTCACCAGTAGTGAGTTGGAGTATTTGATAGCTTAGAAGGCAGAAAAGACTTCACAAAGATAAAGGGAAATAGTATACACAAAAAAAAGCAGAAGGAAGAGGGCTATTAGAGAGAGAGGATGGCAATAAATGTTTCAAAATGAAATGTATGTGGATGGTTGAATGGAAAAGCAATTTCCTCTCTACATGTTCACGTAAATCACAACAAGGGAGAGAGACAGACAGAGCTTGAGAAGTGGAGTTCTTGAAAACACGCTGAAGGATAATATAAGTCAGTCACAGAAGGACAAATACTGTCTGATTCCACTAATGTGGCATGCCCAGCACAAGGCAGAGAAGAGATAATTAATTTGTGGTTACGAGAATCAGAAGGGGATATGAAAGATGAAATCACAAATGAGGGGCCACTAAGCTTCCTTTAAGTGTAATGGAAACATTTGGAAAAGTGTAGGTGGGGATAAAAAAATAAAAATAAGTGTAGTTAATGCTACTGCATTGTTACGTGTTAAACTATTGCTTTTTCACACACACATATAAATAGGTGCATATGTATGTATGTAACATTTGTTACATACATATCTACTCTACAATCATGATAAGTACAATAAGTATTTGTATATGGCATGGGACTGTGGTGGGATAGCAGTTAAAGCATTCAGGTGCTGACCAAAAGTTTGACAGTTCAAATCCACCATCTACAATTCTGTGGTGGATGAGGCAGTCGTCTTCCATAACCAGCCTTGGGAAGCCTGTGATCAGTCCCACTCTGTCCTACAGGGTTGCTGTAAGTCTTAATACACTGGATGGCATGATGGAGGCTCATACAGAGACTTAGAATACAAACCAGTAGCTATTAAGTTAACTTCTGGGACAATTAGGACAAGCAGAGGCAGTGCACTTTCTTACCACTAAACCGCTAGAGCTTTCTCATACACAACTGAGGTGGTGGTGGTGCTTGTTGCTATGTTCTTTCAAGTCACCTGCAACTCATAGTGACCCAATGTACAACAGCTCTGAACCCTGTCCTATCCAGAAGCAATCCCACTGACTCCGATGCACCTACCCCCATTACCTCAGTCACTGAGTCAATTCGTCTCATCGGGGGTCTTGCTCTCCTGCACTGTCTCTCTACCCTAGAGAAACATGATGTACTTCTCTAAGGATTGGTCCCTCCTTGCCACGTGTCCAAAAAGCATATGAAAAGGAGCTTCAAAATTCTTTCTCAAGGAGAAACTTGGTTTCACCCTCTCCAAGACAGACCTATTTGTTTTCTTGGCAGTCCATGGTATGTTCAGTACTCTTCTCCAGCACCACAACTCAAAGGCATCAGTTCTTCTGTCATCCTTCATTGTCCTTCGTCCATCTCTCTGATGCATAGCAAATATTTATGAAGACCATAGCCTGGATCAGGTACACCTTAGTCTCTAAACTGACATCCTTGCTTTTCAGTTTATTTTCCTATTCCACAACAGATGTGGGGGGGAAAGCTGTTTTGTTGATAAAAGGAGGCCTGGTTGTGCAGAAGTTAAAGAAAGAAGCTGCTGGTAAAAAGGTCACCAAATGCTCTATTGTTGTTATGAGCCATCGAGTCACTTGAGAGCCCTAAACATAGTTCTATCCTGTGCCAACCTCACCGTCTCAGACACACTCATTCCCACCACCCCAATCACAGAATCGATCCATCTCATCGAGGGTCTTCCTCTCCTGTGCCATCCCTCCACTCTGACAAACATGATGCCCCTCTCCAGGGACCAGTCCCTCCTTGCAACATGCCCAAAGTATGTTAAATGAAGCTTCAGAATCCTTGACTCCAAGGAGCATTCTGGCTTCACCTTATCCAGAACAAATCTGTTTGTTCTCCTAGCAGTCCATAGTATATTCAACACTCTTCTCCAGCACCACAATTCAAAGGCATCAATTCTCTTTCTATCATCCCTATTCACTGTCCAACTTTCCGATGCATAGCAAGTAATTATGAAGACTATAGCCCGGATCAGGTGTACCTTAGTCTCCAGCCTGATGTCGTTGCACTTCAGTACTCTGGAGAGGTCCCTCAAAGCTGACTTTCCCAATGCAATTCATCTCCTGATTTCCTGGCTGCTGTTACCAAAAGTGTTGACTGCGGAGCCAAGTAAACTAAAACTGTTAACTATCTCAATCTCTTCACCATCCATACTGATGCTGCCAATTGGCCCAGTGGTGAAAATCTTTTTCTTGATGTTGACCTTCAATCCATATAGGAGGCTGTAGTCCTTGACCTTCTGTAGCAAGCGCTTCAGGTCCTCCTCAGTTTCAGCAGACGGGGTTGTGTCATCCTCATAATGTAGGTTGTTGATGATTCTTCCACAAATCCTGATGCCACATTCCTCCTCATACAGCCCAGCTTCTCAGATGATCTATTCTGCATACAGATTGAAAAGGTATGGACACAAAATACATCCCTGACGGACACCTTTCTTGATTTTGAACCATCCAGTGTCTCCCTGCTCTGTTCTGACAACTGCATCTTGGTCCAAGTATAGATTTCGCATTAGCACACTCAAATGTTCTGGGATTCCCATTCTTGTCAGAGTCAGCCATAGCTTGTTGTGATCCACACAATCAAAAGCTTTTGCATAGTCAATGAAGCACCAATAGACATTCCTCTGGAATTCTCTGCTTTCTGTCAAGATCCATCTAATATTAACTATAATATGCCTAGTACCACGACCTCATCTAAATCCAGCCTGCACATCTGGCAGTTCTCTGTTGACATATTGTTCCAAATGTTTTTGGATAATTTTCAGCAGAATCTTGCTTGCATGTGATATTAATGGTATTGTTCGATAATTTCCACATTCTTTTGGGTCACCTTTCTTTGGAATGGGAATAAATACCGATCTCTTCCAGTTAGTTGACCAGCTGGAGGTCCTCCAGATTTCCTGAGCACATCTAGGGCAGCGTCTGTTTGTTGAAATGAATCAATTGGTATGCCATCAACTCCTGGAGCCTTGTTTTTTCCCAATTCCTACAGAGCAACTTGAACTTCCTCCTTCATCACCATAGGCTCTTGCTCATATGTTATTGCATGAAATTCCTCTGTGTCAGCCAATTCCTTCTGATACAAGGACTCTGTGTACTCCTTTCATCTTCTTTTGATACTTCCTGGATCATTCAACATTCTACTCAAACTTTCCTTAAGTATTGCCACCCATGGCTTGAATTTGGCTTGAATTTGTTTTTCAGCTCCTTCAGCTTAAGAAATACTGAGTGAGCCTGGTCCTTTTGATTTTCTGACTCCATCTCTCTGCACGTTTCATTATAGTATCTTGCTTTGTCATTCTGAGCTGCCTTTGATATTTACTGTTCAGCTCTTTAATTTCTTGATGTCTTCCTTTAGCTTTGGCTTCTTGGCACTCTAATGCAATACTCAGAGTCTCATCTGACATCCACCTTGTTCTTTTCTTCTTCTTCAGCCTTTGTAATGATCTTTTGCATTCTTCATGGATGATTTTCTTGATATCTCCCAGAGCTCATTTGGTCTACACTCATTGCTGCTCAGGCCTCAAACCTGTTCCTGAGATGGTTTTGAAATTTGAGTGGGACAGACTTAAGGTCAAATCTTGGTTCCTGTGGACTTTATTTCATTTTCCTCTGCAGGAGAAATAAGGCAGTCAGCGTCTAGAAAGATTACAGCCTGGAAAACCCATGGAGCAGTTCTGCTCTGCCCTCCAGGGCTGCTGAGTCGGAATCAACTTGATGGCAGTGTGTGAGGGTATAGATCTCAGGGGAGTAAAGCCTATTGCGATAGCAAAAGTTTGGGTTTGTTTTTGTTGTTGTGTACTGTAAAGTTGGCATTGACCCATAGCTGACCCTCCAGCGGGCTTTCAGAGGCAGTTAATTGCACAGGAGGAGAGAGCTCCCTCAAAGCAGCTGGTATCTTTGAACTGTGTGCTTTTGAAATTGCAGCATAGTTTTTTGCCAATAGGCCACAAAAGCTTGCCATTTTCTTTCTCCTTCCTTCCTTCTTTCCTTCCTTCCCTCCCTCCCTCCCTCGCTCCTTCCCTCCCTCTCTCTCTCTCTTTATTGGTGTGAAATGGAAAGGAGCCTGAGCAGTACAAGACGTTTACAATCCAAAGCTGCACTACAGGTTGGTGATTGTAATCCACTCCGTGACTCTCTGGAAAAAAAATTCCAGCAAAGCACTTCCAAAATGATTAGAGATGAGTGAAGTGGGAGAGTTGAAGGGGTTAGGAAAGATCTACTGGGTAACTGAAAAGATGTGGTAATGGTGGGCATAGATCAAAGATGATTTATTTTGTAAAACACAATGTATGGGGATGATCGTGTGAAACCCAATGGGAATGAAGGAATGTGTACAATACAATGTATACAAATTTTATATGAAAACTATTATAAAAAACCCTTTTAAACCCCCACATGTATAAATATATATGTATTTGTTGAGGTTGTTCAGTACTATTGATTTGGAACTGATGCATAGCTGACCCTCCAGTGGGTTTTCAAAGGCTGTAAATGGAACAGGAAGAGATTACCCATCCTTCTGCAGCAGAACAGCTAGTGGATTCGAACTGCATGCCTTTGGGATTGTAGCACAGCTTCTTATCATTATTGTTGTTAGTTGTCATCGAGTTGAGTACGACTCCTAGTGACCCTATAAACAAAAGAACTGAACCCTGTTCTATCCTGCGCCATCCTCACACTTCCTGACACACAAGAGTCCCTTGCAGCAGTCACTGTGTCAATCCACCTGGTTGAGGGTCTTCCTTTCCTTTGCTGACCCTCCACCTTTCCTAGCATCATGTCCTTCCCCAAGGAATAGCCCCTCCTAGCAACATGCCCAAAGTATGTGAGGCAAAGCCTCACCATTTCTGCCTCCACAGAGCACCTCGGCTGCACCCGCTCTAGGACATATGCCATTAGGTCACCAGGTACCCATGAGCATAAATTAAGTGGTCTGCAATTCCTATTCACTGGGATGTTATCCATATAATATTTTATAACCCACCCAGTCTAATGCATTTGCTCACGCATACACAAACCAGAAATAAATATATTTCTGGCATTCTCCACATTTAGCCAAGATCTATCTGATGTCAACAATCCCATTCTTTGTTCCACATCCTCTTTATATTCTTTGTTGCACGTCTTCTTCTCTTCTGAATGCAGCTTAAAAGCCAATCAGGAGGTGATATTATAAGAGAATGATGAATGATTAGGTTAGGGGGGTGAGAGGAAGGATGACATCAGGGATGACAACCCGATTTCTCATTTGAGCATCTCAATAGAGGGCCAAATTAATGGGGAAGACATGAAGTCAGTCTTCACTCAGATACTTTTACCTCCAAATATTAGGACACTCAATGACAAATGACTGGCATCATAAGAGTATGCACCACCTCATGCGACAAGATGTTGAGAGGTGAGGCAGATTTCAAACCGAGTCACTCAACACACTCATCAATGGCCCAGCTTCGTGCTCCCTCCTGCAGCTGTCACTTTCAGTGTGTGACACAAAAACCCCAGGCAAAGAGAGTGCAGGATCTTCTCATAGCTCACACTTCAGAGCTAAGAAAACCCTTTTCAGGAGCTCTATTCTCATTGGCCATTCAGAAGGACTGTCGCAGTATGTGACTTGGAGTAATCAGAATTTACTGGCAAAGATGTTAACGTTGTTTCCATTAGGTGTTACCAAGTCAACTACAACCCATCGCAATCCTGTGAACAACAGACTTAACCCTTGCCCTATCTCATATCATCCTTATCATCACTAATGTGTTTGAGCCTTTTGTTACAGCCAATGTATCAATCTAGCTTGTTGGAGATCTTCCTCTTTCTGTGACCTGCCACCTTTCCTTGTTGTTGTTGTTATGTTCTGTCGAGTTGCCTGTGACTCATAACAACAGCCCTAAACCCTGTTCTATCCTGTGCCAATCTTATCATCTCTGACACACCTACCCTCCATTACTCCAGTCACGGAGTCAATCCATCTCATCAAGGGTCTTCCTCTCTTGCACTGTCCCTCCACCGTCCCAAGTAGAGTCATAGCCATCCACTTCTGAACTAGCAGGCCTTCAAAAACCCTGTGTACAATAGAGCCACCTTTCCTAGCAGGATCTATTTCCAAAGATTCTCCCCTCCTCACAACATGCCTAAAGTATGTGAAACCAAGTTTCACCATCCTTGCCTGTAAGGAGCAACCTGGTTATACTTCTTCCAAGGAGATGTGGATACTGGAAGAAAATTAAGATAACAACATCTGGAAGAAGGAGAGGAGATTCCCAAGTGTTTAATACAACAGTGGCTAAGGGAGTTCTTGGCCATAGAAGCCTTAGAGCTTAGAATTAGTCAGATAGATAGGAATTTAGGCGCCAGTATCCAAGAATTCAGAAAGGCCAAAGAGTCTGAGGTGAAGGCCTCGTTGAGCAAGGTCCTTCCTAGGAAATTCTGTTGGAAATAGAATATTTTCCAGCAAATGAATCCTCTAGAGCTGTTAAGTGAAAACTAGAAAGGCACGGCAGCTGTCTGGAAGTGCAGAGGTGCTGGTGATGCCGCTTGTCATCACTCTACAAGAATAAATACCTCCTAAGTGAATTGCAGAACAGATTATTTGGAAGACTGAACTTTATTAGGAAGGATGTGGCATCAGGATTGGAGGCAGACTCATCAACAACCTGCGCAATACAGATGATACAACCTTGCTTGCTGAAACTGAGGAGGACCTGAGGCATTTGCTACAGAAGGTCAAAGATTAGTCTTCAATATGAACTGAAGCTTAACATCAAGAAGACAAAGAGTCTTACCACAGGACCAATTGACAGCATCATGATGGGTGGAGATTGGCGTTATTAAAAATTTCAGCTTGCTTGGCTCCACAATCAACACTCCTGGCATTTTGTTGTTACTGTGTACCATAGAGTTGGAACTAACCACAAATGACCCCCTGGTGGGGGGACACTTTGTTGATGGACACTTAGGTTGTTTCCAACTCCTTGCTATTGAGAGCAAAGCCGCAATGAACATGGGTGTGCATATATCTGCTTGTATGTCAGTTATGGTCTCTTTAGAGTATATTCCCAGTAGTGGAATTGCTGGGTCAAATGGTATCTCTATTTGCAACTTTTTGAGAAAGCGCCCTACCACTTTCCACAATGGTTGCACCATTTTACACTCCCACCAACAGTGAATAAGGGTTCCAGCTTCTCCACAACCTCACCAGCATTTGTTGCTTGCTGTTCTGTTAAATTTTGCTGTTCTGACTTGGGTGAGATGATATCTCATAGTTGTTTTGATTTGCATCTCTCTTAGAGCTAGGGATTTTGAACATTTCTTCACATGCTTGTTGGCCATCTGAATGTCTTCTTTGGTGAAGTGTCTGTTCTTATCCTGAGCATAGCTTCTTCCCATAATGCCACCAAATTGCATTTGGAGAAGTCTGCTATCAGAGACCTTTCCAAAATGGTAAAGTGCAATGATGTCAGTCTAGAGACTAAGGCGAACCTGAATCAGGACATGGTCTTTTCAATTACTTGTTATACATCAGAGAGCTGGACAATGCCCAAGAATGATAGAAGAAGAAGGTATGCCTTAGAACTGTGGTGCTGGAGAAGAGTACTGAGCATTCCATGGAGAGCCAAGAGAGCAAACACGTCTGTCCTAGGGAGGATAAACCAAGCTGTTCCTTGGAGGCAAGGATTTTGAAGCTGTGTCTCATACACTTTGGACATGTTGCCAGGAGAGACCAGTCCTTGGAGAAGGACATAATGCTTGGAAGGATGGAGGAATAGTACAGGAGAGGAATGAGATGAGATGAGATGAGATGAGATGAGATGAGATGAGATGAGATGAGCTGAGCTGAGATGAGATGAGATGAGATGAGAATGGATTGACAAAGTAACTGGGACAGTGGGATTAGGTGTGTCTGAGTCAGTGAGACTGGCTCAGAATAGGGCAGAGTTTAGAGCTGTTATACATAGGGTCGCTATGAGTTGCAGGCAACTCCATGACACATAACAAATGAATTGCAGTTGGTTTCAATTCCTGATACCCCAAGTGTATCAGAATAGAACTTTCCTTCATAAAGTTTTAAAGTCTATGACCTTTTAACGGCAGATTTCCAGTCCTTTTAAGATGTGCCCGAGTAGGTTTAAGCAGTCAAGTGTTTAACTATTTATATCATCGAAGGATTTAGAGTGAGTTGAGCTTCTAAGTTACAGTGAGGCCTCTCTGTAGGTTCTATTCCACCAGTGGCTGCACAGGAGAGAAATGGGCACTTGGTTCCTGTGTGATATATAGCCATGAAAATTGCCTGGAGGGTCAGCTATGAGTCGGTTCTGACACAATGGCAGTGAGGTTTTGGTGTGTTAGATTTATGTTGTGTTTTTTGTTTTGTTTTGTTTTGTTTTGTTTTGTTTTTAAGACATCTACAGTTCTAAGACTAAATTGTGCTTGATCCAAGCCATGGTCTTCTCAATTGCTTGCTATGCATCTGAGAGATAGACAATGAATAAGGATGACAGAAGAATAATTGAGGCCTTTGAGTTGTGGTGTTGGAGAAGAGTATTGAACATATCTTGGACTACCTAGAGAACAAACAGGTCTGGAGTAGAGCAGGTGAAACTGGTTACTCCTTAGAGGCAAGGATTTTGAAACTCCATCTCACTGCTTAGGACTTGTTGCTAGGAGGGAGAAGGGCATCATGCTCCGAAAGGTAGAGGGTCAGTGCAGGAGAGGAAGATCCTGGTTGGGAAGGATTGACACAGTGACTATGGCAGTGGGATTAGGTGTGTCAGTGATGATGAGGTTGGTTCAGCCTCAGGCAAGGCTCAGAGCTATTGTTCAAAGGGTCGCTATGAGTCTTAGTAGACTCAACAACATGCAGCAGTTGTTCTAGATTTTGTCATCATGATTCATTCCTCACCTTCAAATGAATCCGGAGATTTCTGCTCTTCTTCAGTCAGTCTTCCGACTGGCAAACATGGTACCCATCTCAGGGAAGAAAGCTGTGAACATCTAAGCTGTGTTCGTGTAAATGAATCTATTTCCATGTGTTTCATGCTGCAGGGAGACAGAAGCATCTGATCCCTTCCTACAAAAAGCTTACACTCAATTGTGCATCCAAAGACATGAAGTTATAATCAATATTGCTCCTTCATATGGTTTTCGTAGGTGCTGTGGTGTTGACTACAACTCACGGCCCTAAGATCAGCAAATCAAAACCTTGCCCAACCCTGAGCCATCCTTATAATCTCCGCCAACCTCAAGCTCATTGCTGCAGTCGCGGTGTGAATCCATCTGGTCGGGTCTTCTTCTTTTTCACTGACATTCTTCTTTTCCTAATAGAATGCGTTTTCCCAAGACTGGTGCCTTCTGCTAATATGCCCAAAGTTTGTATGGAGCCCTTACTAAATGTAAGGCAGCATGCTGGGACCTGATATGCAATCTCTCACTTATGTCTCACTGACTGGTAAGGTATAAACTGTTTTCCCATTTCATAGAAGAAGTTCAAAAACAAAGCTGAAATTGTCAAGTTGATGGGAATGGCAGTGTTGAGAGTGACACTTAATGATTTCCACTATCATACACATGCTGGGGAAGGTAGAGGGTCAACAGAAGCGAAAGAAGCCCACAACAAGACGTATTGACATAGTGACTGCAGCAATAGGCCTGAGTATGGTGGGATCATGACGATCACACAGAACAGGGTAAGGTTTTGATCTGCTGCTCGTTTTGATCTGATGTGAGTTGTGGTCATCTGGACAGCACAGAACAATCCCATCAAAGCCTACGCTTCTGCCAACAAATAAGTGGAACAAAGACTGTCTACTGAAGTTTGAGAAAGGAATATTTTTGTGGGTAGGATATAGGTAAAGATCAGAGATCATGAAAGGAGAGTAGATTATGAAACTATGAATTCACCTTGAAGGATGACTAGACTTTACCATCAGCTTGCTTTCTTTTTTTTTTTAACCAAAGGGAGACAGTGAGACACAGTCAGGGGCAATGAATCTTCCAAGGTCATCCCACAAGTCACCAGCCAAGCTTGGCATGTCAATCAAGCTTCTGAATTCCCAGATCACTGATCTGAGAGGTGGAGTCCACAAGGGCAGGGTGAGGTCATACTAAGTTTGGAATAAAATATCTACCTGAAGTGTTCCTCCTTCTTGCACTTTTCCCACTGTCCTCTGTCCCCTCCACAAACAATCCACTTAATTTCCCTCCCACCAATCCATAAACTGTCCCAGGAAATGCCAGGATCTGAACACCATATTGGCCCTGCGGGACCCAGTCCACTTCTCCACCTTCTGCCTGTTCTAAACAAACAAAGGGCAGTGCACAACTTATTAGTAAATACCAAGGCTTAGTTTATCGTATAAAACTTCAATCCAACAAATAAATGAGCCATCAAGTTTGAATTTATGTAGCATTCAAAACACATTAAAGCCATTTGACCATGACAAAGGCCTTTCCTGCTTTGAATGATGAAGCCAGCGCCACAAATACCCTTCGGATGAGACATTAAGTGAAGTCCTTTCAGTTTGTCTCTGGGGATTGTCAAGGTGGAAAGCAAGCTCTCTGGCACTCTTCCTAAAGGTTTCTTTTGGGAAACAATACCAAATTGGCCCACATCTCCTTTTTCCAAAAAGGAAGTTTTAAGGTTGAAATGATCATAAAAATTTAGGGGTCAACCAGAAGACTGCTACTAGGTCCTTATATGCTTTGACCTATCTCAAAGACACAAGACAAGATGCTGATGCATTATTCTGTAAAGTTCCAGCTTTTGTTGGGGCCTTTCTCTGAGGGTTTTGTCCAGGTGTTACCGTTGTTAAGTGCGTTTGTGTGAACTCTCATCCGTAACAACCTTAAACACAGCAGTTTAAAACCCTACTTGATCCTATACCACCCTCACAATCTGCCCTGGGCTTAAACCCATTGTTGCGGTCACTGGGTCAATCTTTTCATTTGCTGATGGGCATTTGGTTACTTGCATACTTTTCTGAATTTTTCACTTAGAGTTGGAAAAATTACTGATATTTACTAAAATCCTATTGTGTTGTACTTTCAGTCTCATTGAACCCTTAGAACCATGATGAGGAGCAGGTGTTAAAATCTTTTTTCCACACCCAGGAAACAGAAGCTCAGGGTAGATGCTCATCCCAAGATCCATAAGCAGTAAAGTCAGGATTCAAACTCAGATCCAGTCAGACTCTGAGTGGTAGGGACACTGTGTTGTTCCTACGCAAGCCCTTTTATCTTGAACCTTTGGTTAAAAGGATATTTTTTCAAAGAATCATTTTGAGTTTTGCAGAAGAAGGTTGACTATAGTCTTCAATGTGAATTGAATCTGAACATTAAAAAAACACCACCACAAAAAATAAAGATTCTCACCACGGGGCCAATTGGCAGCACCATGATAGATGGAGAGGAAACTGAGGTTGTTAACAATTCCAGCTTGCTCGGTTCTATAATCTACACTCTTGGAACCAGAAATCAGGAAATCAAAATAAAAATTGCATCAGGCAAATCTGTTATCAGGGACCCCTCCAGAGTGATAAAGAACAGTAATGTCAGTTTGGAGACTAAGGTGCCCCTGATACAGGCCATGGTCTTTGCAATTACCTGCTATGTATCTGAAAGCTGAACAGTGACTAAGGATGACATAAGAAGAATCAATGCCTTTGAGATGTGGTGCTGGAAAAAAGTACTGAACCTACCATGAACTGCCAAGAGAACAAACAGGTCTCTCCTAGAGAAGATGAAAACCAAGTTGCCCCTTGGAGGCAAGGATGTTGAAGATCCATCTCACACTTTGGGCACATGATCAGAAGGGACCAGTCCTTAGAGAAGGACAGCATGCTGGGGCAGATGGAGGGACAGCACAGGAGAGGAAGACCCTAGAGGAGATGCATTCACACAGTAACTGGGGTAACTACGTCAGAGACAGTGAGATTGGCTCAGGTTATGGCAGAGTTCAGAGCTATTGTGCATAGGTTGGCAGTGAGTCACACAGGTGATTTGATGGCATATAACAGCAACAACAATAACTTGCTATTGAACAAGTGATAAATGTTTCCAGTCTTTTTCTTTCATGCCATCCAATCTTCTATTCATCTTTTCACTCATCCATTCATCTATTTAGCAATAGATCCTACCAAGTTGTGGGGTTTTTTTTTTCATCACATCTGATGTGCCTGGTCCTAAATATAAAGTGGTGGACAAAACAGACATATAAGTCTGCTCCCACACAGCTCATCATAGCATAGGATGGACAAGAAGCAAGACTATAAATATAAGAGAACATGTTCAGAAACAATCCATGAAAGTGATATGCACAGTGCCAAGGGAAGAACTTATTTAAAAGAGCTGGTCAGGGAAGGCCTGTCTGAATGCTGTTGTTAATTTTAAGTACTGTTAAGCTGACTTCGTCTGACATATTTTGGGCACACTGTAAGGAGGAACCAGTCCTTGGAGAGGTACATAATGCTTGGGATAGGGTAAGGACAGCACAAGAGAGGAAGACCCTGGATGAGATAGATTGGCTCAGTGACTGGGATAACGGGGTAGGTGTGTCAGAGACAATGAGGTTGGCTGAGGATAGAGCAGTTTTCAGAGCTGTTGGATATATGGTCGCTATGAGTCACAAGTGACTCAACGGCACATAACAACAACAACAACAAGCTGACTATGACTCATTACAACCCCACAGACAACACATGGAGACCTTGCCTTATCATTATTTCTGCCATGTTCAAGCCCACGGTCGTGCAATCATTGTGTCAGTCCATCTCATTGAGGATCTTCTTTTTTGCTCACCCTCTACCTTTCCAAGCGTTTTCCGATCTGAATTTTGTTGTGATGTACTGTCAAGTCAACCTTATAAATCATTGCAACCTTGTTGTTGTTGTTATGTGTCATTGAGTCACTTGCGACTCATAGTGACCCTGTGTACAACAGTCCTAAACTCTGCTTTGTCCTGTGCCAATCGCACCATCTCCGATACACCCATCCCGATTACCCCAGTCACTGAATCAGTCCACCTCATAGCGGCCTTCCCCTTCTGCGCTGTCCCTCCAACCTACCAAGCATGATGTCCCTCTCCAAGGACCTGTCCCTCCTTATAACATGACCAAAGTATGTTAGACAGAGCCCCAGAAGCTGTCCAGTTTAACCCTTCCCAGTATGAATCTGCTTGTTTTCCTAGCAGTCCATGGTACCCTCAATACTCTTCTCCAACACCACATCTCAAAGGCATCAATTCTCCTTCTATCCTCCTTAGTCATTGTCCAACTCTCTGATGCATAACAAGTGAAAGCAAAGACCATGGCCTGTATCAGATGCACCTTAGTCTCCAGAGCAACACCATTGCTCTTGAGAACTTTGGAGAGGTCCCTAACATCAGACTTTCCCATGGCAATGTGTCTTAATTTCCTGGCTACTGATGCCAAGAGTGTTGACTGTGGAGCCAAACAAACTACAGCTGTGAACAGTCTCAATCTCTTCACCATCCATCCTGATGCTGCCAATTGGCCTAGTGGTGAGAATCTTTGTCTTCTTGACATTGAGCCTCAATCCATATTGAAAGCTGCAGTCCTTGACCCTCTGTAGCAAGTGCTTCAGGTCCTTCTCAGTTTCAGCAAGCAGGGTTGTGTCATTTGCATAACGCAGACTGTTGATAGATCATCCACTAATCCTGACATCACACTTCTCATAGAGCCCAGCCTCCCAGATAATCTGTTCTGCATGCAGGTTGAAAAGGTATGGAGACAGGACACATCCCTGGCGTACGCCCTTCCCAATTTTGAACCAGGCAGTGTTTCCTTGCTCTGTTCTGACGACTGTCTCTTGGTCCAAGTACAGGTTTCTCATTATGAACAAGAAACCAGAACCATGTCCTATCCTGCACCTGCATCATGATCACTGACATGTTCAAGCCCCCGGTTATAGTCACTGTGTCAGTTCACCTTGTTGAGGGTCTTTCTCTCTTTACCTAACCCTCCAATTTTGCCAGCATGATGACTTTTTCCTAGGACTTGTTTCTCTTGACAACATGTCTAAACATGTGAGACCACATTTCACTATCCTTATTTCTAAGGAACACTCTAGTTGGACTTCCTTCAAGACAGATTTGTTTGTTCTTTTGGCAGTCCATGAGAGAGTCATAATTCTTCATCAACACCGCAATTCCCAAGCATCAATTCTTCTTATCCTTATATCCTGTCCAACTATCAGAATCAACTCAAAAGCTCATTGCCATTGAGTCAGAACTGACTCACAGATGACTCTCCAGAGAGTTCTCAAAGGCTACAAATAGCATTGCAGGAGATTTCCCACCTTTCATAAATGACATTTTAAAAAGTAGACAGTTTTGGTGGCCTAGTGGTAAAAAGGTGCTCTGCAATCCCAGAAGCATTCAGTTAAAATCCACCAGCTCCTCTATGGGAGAAGGATCGATGGACTCCTCCTGTTGGATTTACAACCTCTGAAATCTGGAGGGTTAGCTATGAGTCAGTCCCAACTCTACAACATAAAACAACAACAGTAACTTAAATCAAAATTGTAGCAAAAGAAGATGTTTGCCTTCTGACCAAAATACTGGAGTGTAAATTTACCAAGAAGTTCTACCAAAAAAAGTCTACTGGTATACTTCTGAAAATAATCAGCCATGCATGAGCAAAAGCCTATGAAACACAGATTTACTCTGACATACATGGGGTTGCTCCTAGAATTGACTCAACAACAACTGGTACACTGGTGAAGCAAGAAGACAGCAAACATCAAAACCACAATGAGATACTGTCTCGTTCAAGCAGCAGTGGCAAAGTTTAAAGGGACAGCAAGTAATTAATAAATGTTGAAGAGAATTTGGACAGACTGGAGTAGTGGGAATAAGTGCGTTTGAGATGGCTAGGTTGGCAGGACAGAACAGCGTTTAGAGCTCTTGTACATAGGGTCACTATGAGTCGCAAGCGACTCGATGGCACATAGCAACAGGAACTCTGATACACTGTTTGTGAGATTGTAAAATGGTAAAATCACTCTAGAAGAAAGTTTGGTGTTTCCTCAAAAAGCTGAACATAGAAATTCCATATGACCCAACTATTCCATTGCTTGGAAGATACCCCGAGAAAATGAAAACTGAGGCACAAATGGAGATTTGTACACCAATGTTCATAACAATGTTATTCACCATCAAAAGAACATGGAAATAGCCCAATTGTCCAACCATGATTGAATGGACTGAGAAATTATGGTACAATCACATGATGGAATATTGCACAGCATGCAGGAGCAACAATTTTGAAAATTGCAGCCTAACTTGGGAGGGAATGGAGAACATTATGCTAGGTGAACTAATTCCATCCCATAGGACAAATACTGCATAAGACTATTATTGTAGAAATAGAAAGGTAACTGGTAAAATGTATATAAAGATCTAAAGGTGGTGAGTGTGGGAGAAGAGGGATAAGGATGGGCAAGGGGAGTAATGAGAGGGTAGCAGAATTTGATGGGTAGAGGGAAGGAATGGTAAAGAAATGAGAATGATCTGGTGTGAAAATAATGTGTATGAACTTTTAAGAATGAACAAAGCCCTGTCCCTAACAGAGACGCCTGGAGGGTCCTTTAGTAGCAAATCTTTTTGTCACAACAACTCAACTGCACACATTTAGCCAATTTTGGAACAGAAGTTGGTGAATGATCTCCCTGCATGTTTGGCTCAGAAATTGGGGCTGCCTGGTCTTAAAGACGTCCTTCCTGTTGTGTCCTTGAGTCAGAACCAACTCATGGCTGACTCTCCAGTGGGTTTTCAGTGGCTGTAAATCACACAATTTCAGCTTGGTTGGCTCCACAGTCACTACTTTTGGCACCAGGGGTCAAGACATCAAAAGACATATTGCACAGGGGGCCTCTCTGGAGTTCTGAGAGGAAATTATATCAGTCTAGAGACTAAGGTGCACCTGTTCTAGGATATGGTTTTCACAATTACATGCTATGCATCAGAGAGCTGAACAATGACGAGGATGACAGAACTCCTTCTGTCTTTTACCGATGCTTTTGAGTTGTGGTGCTGGAGAAGAAGAGTATTGAACATACCATGGACCACCAGGAAAATAAATAGATCTGTCTTTGAGAGGGTGAAACTAAGTTTCTCCTTGGAGGTTAGGATTTTGAAGCTCTGTCTTACATACTTTGGGCACATGTCCTTGGAGAAGGACATCATGCTTTGAAGGGTAAAAGGACAGCACAGGCGAGGAAGGTGCTGGATGAGATGGATTGATACAGTAACTAGGGCAAAGGGGTTAAGTGTGTCAGAGTCAGTGAGACTGGCTCAGGATAGGGCAGGGTTCAGAGCTATTGTACACAGTGTTGCAGTGAGTCACAAGCAACTCAATCGTACATAACAACAACAAATTGCACAGGAATTTACTCTCCTTTTCCCCTTGGTAGATTTGCCTTTGGGTTGGCAGCTCTACTCCTTACCAGTAAGCTCCATATAGATGACCTCAGAGAGATCCCGTTCTAGGCATCTTTGTATTTCATCAAATACAGCAGCAGGTGCTTATGGCCTCCGAATTCCACAGGAGAGGCACTGACTGAATGGAGAGGTTGCAAGTAGGGGGAACCTGGCAGCGATGGACTACCTAGTGACCTCTAGTCAGACTGTTTTCTAAAGCCCCAAAAAGAGCACTATTGCTATTTACATTTCAATGTAAATCAAGCTGACTTCACCCAGCCAGGCTGTGTAAACTTGTGTTTAATGTCAGCTTTATATTAATATTTGCATTAACAAGATTGATCGTTTACATAACAATGTATACGTAAAGTCTGGACTAGCCCTGGGTTTACACACATTTGCATGCTGTTTACAGATTGATTGATTAGACAAACTGTGCATAAATCCGAGTAAACTGTTCATTCTTTGTTTACTCTTTCTAGCAGGGCTTGCTAGCCTATGTCTTAATAAATGGGCGAAACTCAACCTAAGTCCTCTATTCTAACCTTCACAGGAGATTTAATAGCCCTGAAAAGTAATTTTCACTGGAAAAGAGTGAGATGAAATCATTGGGGCGATTTTTCCCCCTTAATTTCCCGGCAGAGAGTGGTGAGATGAAGGAAATGGGCTTAGCTCATGCTGATGGAGATAAAACCAGGCCCAGGGCAGAAAGACCAGCCTGGGGATGCTGTCTGCCTTGGAAGTCTCAGGTGCAGGGCTGGCAGTGACTTTGGCCAATCATCTGAACCTCTCCAACCCATTTGCAGGGGTCAAGGGGGACCCTGGTGCTTACTCTCTAAGGAATTGTGCTGTTAATCAAAGACCTCAGGAAACCAGTGGAGAGTCAGCACTGAGTCAGTTCTGTCGGGGGAGTAAAGAGCTCAGATCCACTAGGGAGCTCTGGTGGCTTGTATTTGTTGTTAGGTTCAGTTGAGTCACACATGATGTACAGCGACTCTATGAACAACACATCTGTACTCTGTCCTATCCTGTGTCAATCTCACAATCTCTGACTTCCTCAAGCCCGTTGCTTCAATCACTGTGTCAATCCACCTGATCGAAGGCATTCCTTTCCTCTGCCATCCCTCCACCTCTACAGGCAGGCTGTTCTTCTGCAAGGAATAATCTCTTCTAGCAACATGCCCCAAGTATGTGAGATTAAGCTTTACCATCCTACCTTCCAACCACTACTATAGTTGGTGGCTTAATGGTAAGGAATTGCACTGCCAACACCAAGGTAAGCAGTTTGAATCCACCAGCTGCTCCATGGGAGAAGCATGGGCAATCTCATCTCATGTGATTTACTGCTCCTGAAAACCCATGAGAAGGTCAGTTATGAGTTGGTTCTGACTTGATAGTCCATAACAACAACAGTCTGGAGCATCAATGCACTGACCAGTAGAAAGCACAGCTTCCTTTCAGGCCATGTGACTGAAAAGGTTTCCAATGCTCCCAAACCCAGAGGAAAGAAATCTCTTGCTGAAAAGTGAAAAAGATTTCAGAAGGGGGAGGCACGACACAGAAATAAATGAAATTAAACTCTCTTTTCTCCGCTTTATTTTTAAATCTTTTTTAAAAAATGTTTTATTTTACTTTATTTTTAAATGTTTTATTTTACTTTTTTTCGCTATTGCACATATCCTTCCTCCCCTCCCCCTCCCCTCTCCCAGGCGATCATACAATGCACCCCTTGTTCCAGGTTGTTGTCATATATATAATACCTAATCATATAGTCCTTTCAGACAGTTCTCTCATCTGCTCTAATACAGTGTACATTATCTATCTACTCTTTCCCATTCTCTCCCCAACCCCTGAATATCTGTCCTATTTAATAACATTGGTGTTATGCAGTATTTGTCCTTTTGTGACTGACATATTTCACTCAGCATAATGTCCTCCAGGCTCCCCCATGTTGTGTAATGTTTTTCAAGTTCATTGTTTTTCAATGCTGAGTAATATTTCATTGTGTAAATGTGCCATAGATTTTCTATCCATTCATTTGTTGATGGGCACTTAGATTGCTTCCATATCTTTGGTATTGTGAATAATGCAGCAATCAACATGGGTGTGCATACATCTGTTTGAGTTGTGGCTCTAATTTCTTTAGGGTATATTCCCAGTAGTGGAATTTCTGGGTCAAGGGGTATTTCCAATTTCAACTATTTGAGAAACTATCAGACCACCTTCCATAGTGGCTATACCATTTTACACTCCTACCAGCAATGAATAAGAGTTCCAATCTCTCCACAGCCTCACCTCACATCATACACAAAAACCAACCCAAGGTGGATAAGGGACCTAAATGTAAAACCAAAGGCTACAAAATTCATCCTAGAAAAGCTAGGAGGAAATGTAGAAGCCCCAATCCACAGTGTAAGCAGTCTTCCTAATATAATGACCATATAGGACTGAAGCTTTCCTGGGGATAGGCCCCTCCATTTGGGGATCCTTGCCTCTGTGGCTGTGAGGCCATCCCAGTGGACAAACAGTACAAGAGAGTTTGTAACACAGAGCTGAAAGCAGGGTAAAGACTTTCTCAACTTTCTACGAGAAGGTGGGCTATCTTGAGATTACGTGCACACAAACTGTTTGAGTTGGCAGCCCTGCTCTCATGCCACTCCAGAGACAAAGGAAGACATTTAACTTTAGGAGAGATGGTCATCAGGTAAGACATTGCCTCCCAGAGTGAGTACTTTCAAGTGCTTGTGGGGAGACAGGACTAAAGATTCCTTGGGGATGGTCCCTCTATTTGGGGATCCTTGCCATCACAGGTGCAGGGCCATCTCAGGGGGCGAATAGGACCAGAGAGTTTGGGATAAAGAGCAACAAGCATGGGAAAGACTTTCTCAGCTGGAATATTGAGCGACAAGAAAGAGAGCTAACTTGAAACACAAGTCCCTCCCCCCAGCCCCTGGACAGAAACTGCTCCAGTGAAGCACTTATTCTCACACCATTCACTCACTTCATACATGAAGGAAGACAATACAGTTTGAAACAGAGGATGACTTAAGGCTAGGTTCCTGCAGGGCTGCAGTGCAGAACAGAGAGAACCTCAAGGACTTTAGAAAAGGAACATTTTCCTAGAAGGACTTTCAGTAGAGTGAGCAGCTCACCTCATAGATTGAGCATTTTAACCTGGCAACTAATCAATAACATCATAAACATAAGAACTACCGACAACTTATGCAGAGACAATAGAAATGGTCCAACAATTACAAAGAAAAACTTCACATAATGTCAACAAAGCAGTAGGCAGCTTCAAACGCTGTGAAAAAAACAAATTAAGCCTCTTCCACAAATATAGACTTTTATAGGCCCAATGAATACCACAGAGTCAAGAAGGCAAATGATATATGTTTATATGAAGACATTTTAAGAGCTACAAAGAAAGTACAAATGATGGAAGAAACATTGGAAGGCACACATAAAAGCAATACCCTAGAGGCAGAGAACCAGAAGAAATATACTGATGAAGTGTTACAGCTACAGAAGAAGGTGTAAATGATGGAAGAAACAATGGAAACCAATAAAAAGGCAAGCACTTTAGAGACACAAAGCCAGAAGAAATACATTGATGAGGAGGAACTTGCACAACTATCAAAGAAAATGCAAAAGATGAAAGAATTGAAACTATATAAAGGTTGTTATTGTTGTTGTTGTTGTTAAGTGTCATTGAGTCATAAACAACTCATAGCAACGTATAAGAACTTTAAAAAATCATCACAAGAGATAGAGTACTGCCAACACAGTACTGGAAAGAAAATAAATGCATAAAAGTGAAATCCAGAATATTAAATCTGAAATGGTAAAAGTATCCAACATTTAAAAAAAAAAGTGTCCAACATGCTGGAAGGAAAAAAAAAAATAGAACAGAAGAGATGGAACAGAGAGTCAATGAGGTTGGGGGACTAGAACCTCAATGGAAACATACTAGAAGAAAAATCAGAGATGAAGCATAAAGACAATGCAAAATAAAGTATTAGAATCAGGTAGGATGATATCAGAAGAAATGACACACATATAACTGGAATTCCAGGCTATGAAGGGGACAAGGAAATCACTGAAAAATTGTGGAAGAGGTACTAGAAGAAAACTTCTCAGGTATAACAAATGAGAAAATCCACATTCAAGAAGCTCTACAAACACTAAATAGACTAGACCCCAAAAGAAAAACATCAAGATATATCATAGTCAAATTCTCCAAAATAAAAGATAAAGATAGAACACTAAAAGCATCAAGAGAAGAGTCACTTACAAAGGAAAAGCAATTAGATTGAATTCTTATTTTTCAGCAGAAACCATGCGAGCAAGACTATGGAATGGAATATATAGAAAGTTGAAAGAAAATAATTGTCAACTAAAGATCCTAGACCCAGCAAAGCTCTCCATCAAATATGAAAGAGAAATCACATCCAGAAAAGAAGGAATTTAAGGACAAATCTATAAGAACTTTTAAGGGAAGTCCTTCATACAAAGACACCAAAGGAAAAGAAATGTAACAAGAAACACCAAAAAAAAGAACTCATATAATTTGATGGGTAAGGGGAGGGGGCAGGTAAAAGAAATGAGAAAAATCTTGT
>NW_006400001.1:1141721-1149200 GCF_000299155.1 Elephantulus edwardii
TGATAAAACCTAGCTTGTCAATAATCCCACCTAATGAGAATAGACTAAATACACCAATCAAACAGAAAAGAGTAGCAGAATGAATTATCAACAACAAAAAAGCCCATCAATAAGTTGTCTACAAGAGGCACATCAAAGAAATTAAGAGAAATATAGATTAAAAATCAAATGCTGGGGAAAAGTATACCAAGCTAATGGCATCCACAAAAAATCAGGAGTTACAATACTAATCTCTGATAAAACAGACTTCTGAAGGAAAACCACCACAAAAGATAAGGAAAAGTATATGCAATTATTAAAGGCATAGTGGATCAAGAAGACATAACATTACCAACATCTATGTGCCAAATTATGTTGTCGTTGATTATGGATTGCCGTTGAGTCAAGTGCAACTCATAACAACTCTATGAACAAAAGACTAATGTCTTTCCATAACTATTGTCATTGCTCCAAGGTCATAGAGTTTCCAGAGGCATGTGGTTTAGGAAGTGGACATCACTCCAGCTTCCAAACCTGTTTTACAACTGGGAGCTCCACCAAACACTGTCCACACTGGGAAGTCATTACTGTATTTGATATTCCTGTGGTACAGGGTTCGCATTACAGGAACCCAGGTCACTTCATACTGTACATTGAAGAGGAGTGATGTACAAAGTGGAAGAGTGTTCCTCCAGATAAAACAGCACTCGTTTCACTTAGCAGTGTTTAAGTGTCATCAAGTCAAATATGATCGAGAGTTTTTCAAAAAAGACCTAAACTCTGTTCTGTGACTAATATAATTTCTTTACATAAAACCACCATCATTTCTGTACATTTTTAGAGTTTAGAGAGTTTGTAGAGTTTAGAGAATTTGTAAAGTTTCCAGAGGTATCTAGTTTAGGAGGTGGATGCCACGCATGCTTCCCAGCACAAATCAGTCTGGAAGCTCATCCAAACACTGTACATAATGGAGAAACCATTATGGTATTTGACAAGACTATGGAACAGTATACAGCATCAAAACACACCAAGATGTTCAGTTCAGCAAATAGACAAAAGATTGCTGTGTCATTCAAGGAATATTCATTTGAAAATTAATAAATTTAGCTTGAGGGCAGACCTACTAAATACATAAAATAACTGTTAACAGAATTGAACAAAGAAATAGACAGCACCACAATAGTGATTGTTGTTGTTGTTGTTGAGTGCTGTTGAATCATAGACAACTCATAGTGACCCTATGAACAAAAGACCTGAGCACTCCACTATGCAACCTTCATTCTGGACTCTTGTCATGACCATAATACCCAATCATATATCGCTTTTAAACAGTTCTCTCCCTCATCTGTTTCAATGTAGTATACATAATTTATCCAATCTTTCTCAGTCTCACCCCAACCCTGATGTCAGTCCCATTTTACGACAGTGGCCCTATGCAATATTTGTCCTTTTGTGACTGAGATATTTCACTTAGCATAATGTCCTCCAGGGTTACCCAGTTTGAATATTATTTCATGAGTTCCTTGTTTTTCAATGCTGCATAGTATTCCATTGTGTGAATATACCAGAGCTTCTCTATCCATTCATTTGTTGACAGGTTGTTTCCAGCTTTTTGCTATTGCAAACAAAACCACAATAAACATGGGTGTGCATATATCTACTTGAGTGGCAGTTATGATTTCATTAGAGTAAATTCCCAGTAGTGGAATTGCTGGGTCAAATGGTATCTCTCTTTGCAACTTTTTGAGAAAGCGCCATACAGCCCTCCATAGTAGTTGCACCATTTTACACTCCCACCAACAGTAAATAAGGGTTCCAGTTTCTCTGCAACCTTGCCAGTATTTGATGTTTGCTGTTCTGTTAAATTTTGTTATTCTTACAGGGGTGAGATGATAGCTCATAGTTGTTTTGATTTGCATCTCTCTTAGAGCTAGGGATTTTGAACATTTCTTCATGTGTTTGCCATCTGAATGTCTTCTTTAGTGAAGTGTCTGTTCATATCCTGTGCCTATTTTTTAATTGGGTTATTTACCTTTGTTTTATTGTGGTGCTCAAATATTTTATGTATTCTAGATATAAGTCCCTTCTCTGACATGTCATTACCAAATATTTTTTCCCGGTCTGTGGCTTCCCTTTTTACTCTGTTGGAGAAGTTTTTGGATGTGCATAGAGATTTGATTCTTAGAAGGTCCCATTCATCTATTATCCTCTCCTGGTTATAGAGAGGCTGAACCTTCTAATGAAATGAGACCGCTTCCTCTTCTTCCAAGGAGTGGCTCATGGTTTGAACTACTGACTGTTAGCAGTTTGACACTTAACCTGGAATGCCATCAGGGCTCCTGCTTGCTTTGTTTTTATATGTGGTTGTGTTGGAACCAACTCATAACAGACCTTCCAATGGGTTTTCAGTGACTGTAAATCTCAGAAGGTGATTGTCCATCTTTCTTGCTAATGGATTTGAACCAGCTTCCTTGGGGTTGACAGAGCAGCTTACCCACTAAGCTTCCAGATCTCCCTCATACTAGCTTTAGAACAGCAATATTTAACCTGTAGGGCATTAACCTAGAAATCAAGGCCAGTAACCTTGAATATAAAAATAAAATCATGTTTATATTTTCACTAGCCTCTAGTGGACATATAGTGTTTCCCTCCATTATGAATGTGAGTGACAAACTACAGAAATGTTAGCTGACCCTTGATTTTGCCACCAGTGTAAATATATTCTTACGTTACAATTAGGCCATGTATTCAACATTTTCTTTATACTCACCCCTTTTTCACAATTGCCATCGTTATTAGATATGCAGGTTTATCTTACTTGTTAATGCTCTCATGAATATGAATGAGGAAGCAGAGTGGCGCAGCGGAAGCGTGCTGGGCCCATAACCCAGAGGTCGATTGATCATGAATAAGAATGTATTTTTGTTCAGGGTTTAAAATATATTTCTATATAATTGACTTGCTTCACAAAGCTCTTTTTCAAGCATTTAAAAATATTGTTCTGAGAGGGAGTCTAATTCTTTTTTTTAAGAATACAAAAAATCCCATGGTATAAAGCCAGTTATGAATCCTGCTTTATATGGTTTTGTTTTTACATTTTAATCTTATGATGAAGTTCATCTTAGTTCAGTAAATGGTTTGAGTCAAATTCTTACCTCACACAGTACATTTCTTCATGGGGCCATCTTCATCAGGGCAAAGTTTCCACATACACCCAAGTCTGTCAGAGTTTCTGTTGTACCAATTTATCTGGTTCAGAGTGAAGAGTATTTTTGTTTTCAATAATTTATTGTATGGTTAAATTTCAGCAAAAATAAGTCTTCACCATTTATTCCCCTTTATTACATGTGAATTAGTTCTTGAAATATTTTTCTTTCTCACATAAATTATAGAATAGATAACACATCACATCCTTTGGAGTGAAAATTCAGAACTAGGAACAGGGAAAGGGGGAAAGTATTTAGATTGGTACACTAGTGAAGTTTACATTTGAAAGTCTGATTTTTAGCTGTTCTGTGACTTTACATTCATTCTAATATCACTCACTCAACTCACCCACTCTCACATTGCCCTCAAGTTGAAATTGACTCTTTGCTGACCCTCCAGTGGGTTTTCAGAGCCTGTAAATCACACTGGAGGAAATTGTTCATCTTTCTCCCATTGAACCTCTGGTGAATTCAAACTACCTGCCTTTGGCTTGATAGTGTTATTCCTTATCCACCAGGTGACCCAAGCTCCCAGAATTAGGCTCCAGAGCAGATAATGACTCAAAATAAGTCCTTAAAATTGTTAGTGAAAAGTTTCAGGGTTTAGATTTGTTGAGTTTTTAATAAAACACCCCATTTCTTCTACATTCTATATTCATTGTGCATATTTTTTTCTGTGATAGATAAGATGGTACATGTCTTGGGTTTTGTAAGTCTCAAGGATTCAACCTTGTCTTAAAGCTAGAAAGCATTAAGACATAACGTGCAAGAAAGCAAATAAAGATATTTGATTGGATTTGGCTCTCAGTCTATAGTTAGTCAATCTCTACTTGGAATGCTATTTTGAGTGTTTCTTCCATATTATAAATTCAATTGTTGTTTTTGTTGGGTACTGTTGAGTCGAGTACAATTGTTTGTAGCAACCCTACAAACAATATACCTGAAGCCAGTCCTATCCTGTGCCATCCTCATCATCTCTGGCACCCCTGAGCCCATTGTGAGAGTCCAACTCATTGAGATTCTTCTTCTCTTTTGCTGACCCTCCACCTTCCTAAGCATAATGTCCCTTTCCAAGGAATAGCCTCTTTTAGCAACATCCCCAAAGTATGAAAGACTAAGCTTCACCATCTTTGCTTCCAAGGAACACTAAGGCTGCACTTTTTCCAAGACATATATCTTTGTTCTTTTTTCAGCCCATGGGACAATTGAATGCCTTTCTCCAACATCACAACTCAAAGGTACTAATTCTTTTACCATCATTATTCATTGTCCAGCTCTCAGACACACTGCAAGTAATTGAAAAGACTATGGGCTGGATCAAGTGTGCCATAGTCTTGAAAATGACATCATTACTCTTCAGTATTTTGGAGAGTTCCTGGACAGTAGATTTGCTCAATACAATAGGTCTTTTGATTTCTTGACTGCTACTGTCGAGGGTGTTTATTGTTGGTCCAAATAAGATGAAACTGACAATTTCAGTCCTTTCTCTACTATGATGTTGCCTATTGGCCCAATGGTGAGGACCTTTGTTTTCTTGATGTTGAAAGATAAGGCATTTGACTATGTAGGTCATAATAAATTATAAATAACATTGAGAAAAGAATAGGAATCCCAAAACACTTGATTATGCTCATGTGAAACCTATACAAGAACCAACACATAGTAATTTGAATAGAAGAAGATGTTGCCAGGTTTAAAATCAAGAAAGGTGTGTGTCAGGGTTGTATCCCTCCTCCATACCTAGTCCGTCTGAATGCTAAGCAAATAAACTATTCAAGAAGCTAGACTATCTGTAGAAGAGTATGGCATCAGAATTGGAGGAAAACCTATCAACACACTGCATTGTGCAGATGAGATGACCTTGTTTGCAGAAAGTATTGAAGACTAAAAGCAATTACTAAAGAAATTAAAAGACTTAATTACAGCCTTCAACATGGATTACACTTTAATATCAAGAAAACAAAAATCCTCACAACTGGACCAATAAACAATATCAAAATAGGTGGAGAAAGATTGACATTGTTAATTATTTCATTTTACTTGGAAACACAATCAACACCTATGGTGGCATCTGTCAAGAAATTGAAAAATATGATGCATTGGGAAAAGCTGTTATTAAGGACCCCTCCAAAATCCTTGAGTAATTAAAGACCAAGGATGTTGATTTAAAGATTAAGGTTTTCTTGGTCCAAGTTATCGTATTTTCCATGGTTTCGTGTGCATGTGAAAGTTGGACAATGAATAGCAGGATGGAGGAAGAATGACACATTTGAATTGTGGTGTTGGTGAAAGTCCGAATATACTATGGACCACTAAAGAACAAATAATAAGCCTGTCTTGGAGTACCACCAGGATGTTTCTTAGAGGTTGTTGTTGTTATTTGTTATTGACTCTGAACCAAATCAGAGCTCAGCCATTAGTGAGTTTTCAGAGGCAGTAAATCACATGGGAGAATATGGCTCGTCCTTCTACTGTGGATGAGTTGGTGTATTTGAACAGCATGCCTTTGGGATTGCAGTGCAGTTTCTTACCACTAGACCACCAGAGCTCCAGGTACCAATGGTCTTTATTGTGATACTCATAAAGGGAATTGTAATTTTTCACATTTTCATGCAAATTTGTGGAGCTGGGCATCAAATGTGCTCACTTCTCTATCGCAGCATTATTTCTAACAGAAGAATGAGGGACAACTCAATAACCAATGAGTGGGAAAATGGATAAACCATGGTAAATCCAAGTAGTAGAATATTACGTGCTGCAGTTGTTATTAGGAAGTGCTGCCGGGTTGTTGATGATGACCCATAGTGACTGTGAACACAGGTAGGAACCTTTCCATATACTGCAGCAGCATCACAATTCCTATTCTACTACGTAGCCATTAAAACGAAAAAATAAAGTTTATAGGAACAGCAGCTTTACAAAGAGAAATAAACTAATCCACTGGCATCAAGGTAATTAAAAAATAAAATAATAATTAAAAAAATTTAGAAATAAATTTCTAATAACTCATGAATGATAATGTTAACTTGAAAAGGAAAGGAAAATAGGCATGCAAGCTATAAACCATGTTTAAAACTGCATCCTGAAAAACTCAAAAGAGAAACAAAATGTTAAATGACTGCTCAGGGTACAGAAAACGATGGATGATTTTTACCTTCTTTTTACTTGCCTGTATTTTCAGGGTTTTCTGCAGTGAAGTTTCATTCTTCCCTCACCCCCATCCCAGTTAACATATTTTACTGATCAAGCAGTGAAAAAAACTTGTCAATAAATGTTATCAGGACTACAAATCATGAGGACAAGGGTTCAAGGACACCTTGAGGTAGGCATCCACAAAGCAGCCTGGAGAAATCACATTAACGTCAAGGACACCAGGCAGAAAGACAGTGGAAATGTTTGTTTAGTCCTGTCTCAGCAACTGAGAATATGCAACAATTCAAACCAAACCCAACTGTAATAGTGATTTCTGGGTTGAAAAAATTCGTCATACTTAGAAAGGTAGAAGGGCAGAAAAAGAGAGGAAGACTAAATAAAAAACATATATCTCAGAAAGTATTTACTTTATTAACTCAGGGATTCTTATCAAGACCATACTTAATATGCCAAGAATTTTCTATGGATTGTCTCACTTAATCATTCTAATAATCCTATAAAATAGGTGATGCTATGACCCCATCATCATCTCCAACCCCCTCTTGAGGATGCCGAAGCTTATATAATATTCAAGTTCTGTGCATTTAGGAAAGTAATGGGGCTAAGATACAAATTCAGGGAGATGTGATGTTCATCCAAATACTGGAGAAATTAAACTCTTCCTCAGTACTTCAAAAATATCTATTTTTGCTATGTTCTTGTAGGTGCCATCAAGTTGATTGTAACTCATAGCAACCCTCCAAATACCAAATGGAAAGCTTGCCTTCTCCTGTGCCCTCTTTACAATCCTCACCATGTCATTGTTGCAGTCACAGTGTCAAGCCATCTTGTTAAGAATCTTTCTGTCTTTTGCTGACTTTCTACCTTTCCAAGAATAATGGTCTTTCCAAGGACTGGTGCCTTCTGACAACATGCCCTAACTATGTTAGAAGCTTAGTGTTTGTGGCATTTAAGGAGGTAGTTTCAAGTGGTTGTCAATTCTTCACAAAAGCAACGTGCCAAATGTCATCAGATTCTCTTTATATTTTTACCTCTATTATGATGGTGACGTGTCCTGTCACCTTCCCTTGGAGACACCACAACTAAACTTAAGAGACATGTCAGCCGTCAATGTTTTTGGAATCACAGAAGCCAAGAAAGG
>NW_006400001.1:1152230-1154011 GCF_000299155.1 Elephantulus edwardii
AAAAATACTGCCCACTTAGACTTTTCACTAGTTCATCCAAGGGAATAGTGGTGGGCTAGTGGGTAAGGAGTCGCACTGCAACTCTTTCTTAGGAGAAAGCAAGACAATCTTCTCCCGCGTGACTTTCAGCCTCTGAAAACCTACTGCAATAGTTCTGAGTTGGTTCTGACATGACGACGATGAATAGAGTTAAGTTTATCCAGGAAATCTTCTCTCCATCCTCCTAGGGTCTCCATTTTGTGACTCTTCTGATTCAGAATTAAGGAGTTGATGTCTTTTATACAAAAACAAAGATGTCACATTGATGACTAGGATGCATCTGATGTAAAACATCCTCTTTTCAATATCTTTATATGCATGTGAAAGTGAGACAGTGAGAAAGGAAGACAAAATCAACCAATGAACGCTGACAGTGGCACTGGAGAAGAACAATGAAAACACCTTAAGCTCCCGGAAGAAGTAACAAATACAGCCAGAATGTTATTTAGAAGCCAAGAGAGCAAGACTTCAACAACTTATCAGGAAAAACTGTTAGAAAAATACACAATGTTGGGTCAAATAGAGAGTCAAAGAAAATGAGGGGCACTCCTGTGCATACTATGTAGAGAGGTGTGTCATTAAAGCAAAGGTGGGTCAAATCCACCAACAGCTCTGATGGGAAGAGATGGACAATCTCCTCCCATGTGATTTACTGCCTCAAAAGTGCAGTGGAGGGTCAGCTATGGGTCAGTTCTAACTTGTCAGCAATGAGAAAAGAAAATGAGGGGAACCCTCTGTGAGATTGGCTGGCACAATAGCTGTAGCACTGGCCTTAAAACGCACCAGTGATGAAGATGGTGACTCAGGTCTCAGCAGGATTTTCTTCTACTGAACATAAGATAGTCATCAATTACATCTGACTCAAGGACAACTAATGACAAAATCTTTTGTGCGATGCCCTGAAGGGAAAGCATGGGGAGGACTTTGACTTGGAACGCCTTCCTGGGGAAGCGACCTGCTGTCTCTCAGTCCTGGGAACTCCACACTTCGCTTCTGCCTCACTGGTTTCTTTCCAGCAGGCCCCGCATGCTCCCACACCAGCACCTTTGCATTTGCTGTTCCTTCAGCTGTGACATCTTTCCTTCAAATCTCCCTGTTGTTTTCATCACTCAGGTCCCAGTGTCAAGGTGACCACCACAGAAAAGTCCTCCGTGATCCCTCGTCCTTGATCCAGCACACATCCTCCATTACTCTAATCAGATAATTTTCCCCTTGATATCATCTCACATTTCTTGTAAGAATCTCATTATTTTTAAAAATTTTTTTATTATTAATTTCAATGAAAATTTAGAGACTTTGGATTGTCATTCATTCATTGTTGCACTTTTCTTCCCTCCCAACCGTCGCCCCCCCAGTACACTACCCTCTTGAAAAAGTAAAAGAAAAATTCTTTCATTGTTTTATAATCCTTCCCCCCAGGTCCACTCCACTATCAGCCTTTGCTCTAAACTCCCATCATGACAAAAATACCTACTCATATATCCCTTTTAAACAGTTTTCTCCCTCATCTGTTTCAATGCAGTATACATTACTGAAACCATATTTCTCAGTCTCCCCCCAACCCCGAGGTCAGTCTTGTTTTACAAAAGTGGCACCATGCAGTATTTGTCCTTTTGTGACAGAGATACTTCACTCAGCATAATGTCCTCTAGGGTCATCCATTTTGAATAATATTGCATGAGTTCCTTGTTTTTCAAAGCAGTGTAGTATTCCATTGTGTGAATATACCACAGCTTCTCTAT
>NW_006400001.1:1154599-1155630 GCF_000299155.1 Elephantulus edwardii
ACTTCACCAAAGAAGATGTTCAAATGGTCAGCATGCACATGAACAAATGTTCAAAAATCCTTAGCTCTAAGAGAGATGCAAATCAAAACAACTATGAGATATCATCTCACCCCAGTAAGAATTTAATTAATTTTTAAATGATCGTTCATCTCATCCACTGGAGTATTAGTTTTGTGTGGACAAAACCCTTGTTGGGCTTGATTACTGCTTTCCCTGTGCCTGGCGTCAAGGATGTTCCCTAGGAAGAAATGGTGAACAATTTGGCTCATTTAATCTTCTCAATAACCCTGAAGGCAAATCCAACTTTCAAGCTGATGGAATCTAGGCTCAGAGAATCCAGAGCAATTTTCTCAAGTCACACAGCTAAGACTGGAGGAGGTGTTCTTTGTTGTTGATGTTGTGTCCTGTACACTGGGCTATGACTCATAGCAACACAATGAACAACAGACCCAAGCCTTGCTCTATCCTGTACTATTTTCTCCATTTCTGTCATGCACAAGTCCATTGCCACAGTCCCTCTGTCAGTCTATCTGGTTGAATGTTCTCTCCTTCTCTGACCCTCTATCTTTCCTAGCATGATGTCAAGACTGACCTCTCCTGACAAAATGCCTGAAGTATGTGAGACAAAGTTTCACCATCCTGCCTCTAAGGAACATTTTTTTTTCTTTTGATAATCTATAGGATAGTTAGTCCTCTTCTCCAACACCACAGTTCAAAAGCATCGAGTCTTCTATCACCTTTGTTCATTGTCCAACTCTCAGATGCATGTCGCTGCCATTAGATGTGGTCAGCTTGAACACAACTCATAGTGACTCAGTGAATAAAGGACCTGAACTTGGCTCTATCCTGTACCATCCTCATCATCTCTGATCTACTTGGGTTCATAGGGGATTTAACCTACTTCTTTCTGCTTCCATGCTAAAAAACTCTGTTTACAACCAGGAGAAGATAAAATAGATGAATGGGACCTACTAAGAATCAAATCCCTATGCGCATCCAGAAACTTCTCTAACAGGGTAAAAAGGGAAGCC
>NW_006400001.1:1156675-1165031 GCF_000299155.1 Elephantulus edwardii
ATGTTCATTGAAATGAAAAATAAACAAACTAAATTAATAAAAAACAAAACAAAACTCTGTTTCGTTGAGTTTGAGTGGGAACCAATTGATAGTGGACCCTCCACTGGACTTCTGAGAATATAAATTGAGCAGAGGGAGAGTGCCCATCATTCCCTCAAGGAGCTGCTGATACAGTTGAACTCTCAGAAAAACTAGGCCTTTGGATTACTAACACAGCTCCCTATAGATTACACTGCCAGAGCTCCCTGCAGTAAAAAGGAATATAAATTATGGAGAAGACTTTGTTCTTATGTGTGGTTGGGTTGTTTGTGACTCATAGCAGCTCTATGTACAAGAGCCCTAACCCCTGCTCTATGCTGTGCCAACCTCATTGTCTCCAACACACCTTCTCCCACTACCCCAGTTACTGAATCAATCCATCTCATTGAGGGTCTTCCTCTCCTGCATTATCTCTCCACTCTCCCAAACATGACGTCCCTCTCAAAGGACTAATCCTTCCTTGCAACATGCTGAAGTATGTCAGATGAAGCTTCAGAATCCTTGACTCCAAGGAAGCAGCCTGGTTTCGCCCTCTCCATGACAAACTTGTTTGTTCTCCTAGCAGAACCAGAAGGAATTGGCTGACACAGAAGAATTTCATGAAATAACATATGAGCAAGAGCTTGTGGTGATGGAGAAAGTTTAAGTTGCTCTGAAAGAAATGACAAAAAACAAGGCTTCAGGAGTTGACAGCATACCAATTAACAAACAGATGCTGCTCACTAAGTTGTGACAAGAAATCTGGAGGATAGCCAGTTGGGCAACTTGACTGGAAGAATAAAGAAGAGTAGGAGTCAAAAAAATTGAGTGGGAGCAGGCATTTAAATGTCTTTTCATCTGAGAACTGGACAATGAATGACAGAAGAACTGATACCTTTGAGCTGTGGTGTTGGAAAAGAGCACTGAACATCGCATGGACAGCCAAGAGACCAAACAGTGGTCTTGAAGATGGTGCAGCAAGAGTGCTCCTTGGAGGCAAAGATGATAATATTGTGAGGAGAGGTCATTTCCTGGGAAGAGACATGATGTGTGGGAAGGTGGAGGGACAGTGAAGAAGAGTAAGACCCTCAATCATGTGGGTTGACACTGTAACTGTGGCAATGGACTAGAGGGTGTTGGAGATTGTGAGGATGGTACAGGGTATGACAGGGTTCCGATCTGTTGTTCACAGGGTCACAATGAGTCATACTCGATGGCACCTAACAACAACCATTAAAATGAAACAACCAGTTGCTGTTAACCCAATTCAGGCTCCTGGTGACCCCATCAGTGTCACAGAAAACCTGGGATCCACAGAGCTTTCAGCGGTTGATTTTCTTGTAGTTACCAGACCTTTTTGCCCAGGAGCCCCAGTATATAGTGTACATGGTGTGCACCACACATCAGTTGTTGAAATGTACCCACTAGTCCACAGAGTAAAGATGGAGAATTGCTTCCCATAAAGATCAACAGCCTTGCAAACCCAGTGGAGGGTCAATAGGAGGGGAATTGACTCAATGGCAGTGGGTCTGGGGGCTTTGAGGGAGGAATGGGTGGTTCCTTCAATAAGACTCCAGATGGATTCAAACTTCCAACCTTTGGTTAGCAGCCAGGCACATTAGCCAATTGCATCACTAAGAGACTCCAGCCATTAAAAAAAAGACAGCCCCAAATTAAAGCCCACTGTGCCCTTTTGGAGCTCTGGTGACATATGTAGTCCACAGGGAGTTGTGCTATTCATCCAAAGACCATGGCACTCCGGCAATTTGAATCCACCAGTGCCTCTACAGGAGAAAAGTGGCAATCTCTTCCCATGCTAGTTACAAATTAACAGCTTCCATTTGCCTGGCTCTACAAGCAACACTCTTGGCACCAGCAGCCAGGAAATCAAAAGACAGATTGCATTGGAATAGTCTGCTATAAGGGACCTCTCCAGAGTACTAAAGAGCAAAGATGTCACTATGAAGATTTAGGTGCACCTGACCCAGACCATCGTCTTCATAATCACTTGTTATGCAGCAGAGAGCTGGACAGGGACTAGGAATGATGGAGAATTGATGCCTTTGAGCTGTGGTGCTGGAGAAGAGCGTTGAATATACCACGGACTGCTAGGAGAACAAACAAGTTCAGCCTAGAAAGGGTAATACCAGGCTGCTCCTTGGAGTAAAGGATTCTGAAGTTCTGTCTAACATACTTTGCATATGTTGCAAGGAGGGACCAGTTCTTGGAGAAGGACATCATATTTTGACAGGTGGAGGGACAGCGCAAGAGAGAAAGACCCTGGATGAGATGGATTGACTCAGTGACTTGGGGTAGGTGTGTCAGATAAGATTGGCTCAGGATAGAGCAGGGTTCAGAGCTGTTATACATTGAGTCACTGTGAGTTGCAAGTGACTTGATGTCACATAACAACAACTGGACAGTCGCCTAGGAATTGGATGCCAGTAGTGGAAATGAGAAAGAAAATTAAAGAGAAGCAGAGAGCACCTGCTAATGGAGGTGCGTGGTCTTTAAGAAAATTGTTTGTAGTTTTCAGAAGATTCTCCTTCCCTCTCCCACCACCCCCCCACCCCCAGACTGCTGCAAAGATGGCCAGGTTCCAGTCTCCGGGAAGAACCTCCAGGGCTGTATTTCAGGGCTTCTGAGCTTGTGAGGATGATGGACGTTGGCAGCACCACCTCCTGGAGCTCGTTCAACGCCTACCCAAAGTGCCCTTGTGTCCTGCTAGTAGGAATTTAAATACCCATAAAGATCAAGCTTTATCGATTGGGAAAACAAAGTGTCTTCTTGGAAATGGGCTGTAGTTTTAATACATAATGTGTCAAGTACAGTTGTCTGACCCAGGAGTCCTCTGGGGTCCTCTTGATTTCAAACACAACTGGAGAATCCGTTCAAAACAGTGTGATTAGCACCATAGTGCTCTAGCTTGCAGTTACGGTGCTTGAGAATGACAAGAATGAGCCTTGATAGTGGTGCAGTGGTTAAGAGCAATTGACTAGGAATCAAAAGATGGGTGCTTCAAACCCACCAGCCAACTTGGGAGAGAATAACCAGTGTATCTATCTCACCTCAAAAGAGATAGAGATAGAGAGAGTAGAGAGATAGGGATTAGATAGCTATAGATAGAGATACAGATATAGATTATAGAGATAGAGATAGATAAAGATACAGATACAGATGAGATAGAGATATATAGAGTTAGCTATAGAGCTACAGAGATATATAGATATGTAGAGATATAGATATGTAGAGATATAGATATAGATACAGATGATAGATATAGATATAGAGATAGAGATATAGATATAGATTTAGATATAGATTAGATATAGATATAGATATATCACCAATTGAGATGGCACTGGTTATGATGCTATTCTACCTCAGCTTGGCTGGTGGGTTTGGTTTGAAACACCTATAAATAAACTTTTTCTTTTATACTGGTTTACTTATAAAGTTCATATACATTGTTTTCACACTGTATCTTTCCAATTTCCTTAGCCCACTCCTCCCTCCACCTATCTAATTGTGTGACCCTATGATTTAGCCCCTTACCCATTCTCACCCCTGTGCTCCTCTTTCCCGCGAACGTTTTTTCTAGTTATCTATTTCTACATTAATGGTCTTACACAGTATTTGTCACAGGTGACTCAATAGCACATAACAACAACAACAACAACAACAACAACAGTATTTCTCCTTATAGGACTGAGTTAGTTCATTCAGCATAATGCTCTCCAGTCCCTCCAAAGTTAGGTAATAACTTACGAAATCATTGTTCCTGTGTGCTGCATAGTATTCCATCATGTGACTGTACCATAGTCTCTCAATCAATTGTGGTTCAACATGTGGGCTGTTTCCATGTTCTTGCAATGGAGAATAACACTGCTATGAACATTGATGTACAATACTCCATATGACCCAGCCATTCCACTGCTTAGAATATACCCTGAGAAATTTAGAGCTGAGACACAAACAGATAACTCGCTTTTATAAGGAACCCTATAGGAACATTCTACCCTGTCCTGTAGGATGGCGATGAGTCAGAATTGATTCAATGGGTTGTGTCAGACATCATGTACTCTTCTAGGTTGGACAGATTCTCGTGGTTCATTCACATTTTGTTGTGTATGTACGGCTGTGGTAGTTTTGCTGTCTGTTTTTGCCCTTGACTCTTGGAAGTTGATTTCTGGCTGTGCTCACACACCTCCATGGAAGTAAGAGGAGGTGGGCTTCTAGGTTGCCAATTCCAGACTCGCTGGTGAAAGGTACAACATTCTTTACAAATATCCCTCTAAGAGGTCCCTCTCCTGGGAGATTGTGGGTTCATTGTGGGGATTGGAACAATCATCACCATATAAATATGAATGAATGAATGAATGAATACATGGAAAAATCAATTTACTCTGCAAACTTTCACTCAAACCACTATAAAATGAATCCATCAGTAAATTTATACTTTTAAAGAAAGAAGCACCTCTCTTGTGTCCCTCCTCTGTGCCAAAGGTTTGTGGCTGTGGACACATGCGCACACACACACATACACACACACAGAGAAAGTTATAGACTGATGCCTCCAGTCTCCTGTTTGCCCCTTGCTTTCTTCACTCCTACAGGAAAGCGCATTTGCAGCCATCACGATTCCATCACCTCCTGACAGTCCCTCCGTTTAGAAAACTCTTCCTTGCCCTTCTCCCCTCTCCTTCACCTCCCACCCTCACCCTCTTGCACCTAGCTGGCCCCATGCTTGCTCTTCTGATCTCCTGTCCTCAGAAATCCACTTGAATTAGGACCCTGTCTTGCTTGTGCTGTAATCCTGAGTCTGCAGGCTGCCCTGGAAGTGCATGTAGCAGCCTCACAGGACAGACCTGTGATCCTCAAGCTGTAATGTGCTAAGTGTTGCCCTGTGCTTACTAAAAATGCAGCTTCCGGATATAAGAGGTCTCCAAGAAGGTCCTGGGATCTACATTTTTAACAAGCACCCTTGAGTTATGCTAGAGAAACAGTCCTTGGACACTCCAGGAGAAGAGTTCCTTAACCCAGTCTTCTCCAGAATGCCTGCATCATGCATGCAGTGATAGTTCAACGACAGTGTTCTTACCTCCTATGCATGAGACCTGGGCTCAATTCCTGGCCATTGCACCTCATGCAGCCACCACCTGTCTGTCATGGGAGGCTTGTGGGTTGTTATGATGTTGAATGAGTTTTGATGGACTTTTCAGACAAAGACAAGGAAGCAAGACCTGGAGATCTACTTTTGAAAACTCAGACTATAAAATCCTATGAGTCACAGCAGTCCAACCCACAACTGATCATGGGATGGCAAAGGAATAGGCAAAGAATGTTCACTGATACTTGGATTTAGCATAAGTCAGAGGCCAACTCAGCAGGAACAGACAACTACAGGGTCCTATAAAGGTTGGGGAGGAAGCTGGTAACATTGTTAAGTTCTAGAAGGTCAAATGAAGGAAAGAACTGAGAAGCCAGGGAGGGATGGCTAAGAGGAGTTGTGCAAAAGGCAGAGCGCTCTAGTGGCCTAGTGAGTAGGGAACTGCACTGTTAACCCAAAGCTGGCATCTGCCAGGCAGTTTGAAACCACCAGCAGCTCCATAGAAGGAAGATGGACAGTCTCCTTCCTTTTTTGGGCTTAGAACCTCTGAAAACCTGATGCAGGGTCACCTATGGGGTTTTTTCTGACTTGACAGCACTGCCTCCCTCAGTGAGTGAGTGAGTGAGTGAGTGTACGGAAGGTGCAGTCAGCCTGCCAGGACCCGGAAGGCAGGGAGTAATGGAAAGAAATACTCTTCTCACTCCATCTTTCTCTCCATTGACTAAACCTGTCGGTCAGAAGACAAGGACCCTTGGTGAGGCAATCCACGCAGGCCGTGCTTCCAGGCACAGAATAAGTTGAGAATGGACTTGGAGGGCCAAGAAAATGCAAAACACATGGTCTCATATTTAGAACAGAAATGCAAAGACGCTCTCTGCACACCGCCAGTGAAGGCAGATTCCTGCTCAGTTGCCACTGGAAAAACAACTGAAATAGCTATTCTGCCACTAGGCATATACACCAAGAAAAGTAGAACTGAGACACAAATGAAGATCTGTATACTAATGTTCACAGCAGCATCATTCACCATCACAAGAACATGGAAGCAGCCCAAATGTCCAACTAAAACTGAAAGAATTGAAAAATTGTGATACATTTATATGATGGAATACTATGCAGCACTCAGGAGCAGCTATTTTAGAAAATACTACATAGTGCATCAGAGAGTTGGACAATGACTAGAGAGGATAGAAGGAGAATTGACGCCTTTGAGCTGTGGTGCTGGAGTATTGAATGTACCATGGACTGCCAAGAAAACAAACAGATTCATCCTAGATAGGGTTAAACCAGGCTGCTCCTTGGAGGCAAGGATTCTGGGGCTTCTCCTGACATACTTTGGACATGTTGTAAGGAGATACAGGTCTTTAGAGAGGGACATCATGCTGGGCAGAGTGGAGGGACAGAGCAGAAGGGGAAGACCCTCTATGAGGTGGATTGATTCAGTGACTGGGGTAATTGGGATGGGTGTGTCAGAGGCAATGAGATTGGCACAGGATAGAGCAGGGTTTAGGGTTGTTGTACATAGGGTCGCTATGAGTCGCAAATGACTCGACAGCACATAACAACAACAACATAACTTGATAGAGACTGGAGAGCATGATGCTGACTGAACTAACTCAGTCTTCAAAGGACAAATATTGCATGAGATCATTATTGTAAAACTAGAAGGATAACTAATACAACATATATGGGGATGCAAGGGGGGAAGGGCTGGGGACAGAGGGATGAGGAAGGGTAGGGGCAAAATCACAGGGTTGCACAATTTGGTGAGTGGAGGGATGGGGTGAAGGAAATGGGAAGGATCCAGTGGGGACCTGAAAAGATTGGATAATGATGGGTAAGGTCTAATGGTGGTTGATTTTATAAAACATAATGCATGGGAACGATTGTATGAAACATGATATGAAGGAAGAATAATGTGAGACACAATGTATATGAACTTTGTGAGCAAACTAATATAAAAACAAACAAATGGAAAAAAATTACATGTGAGAGAAAAAAAAATTGGAGACAAACTCTATCTTAGTCTGGGTTCTCTGCAAGAGCCAAGGCAGTGTTGTTGTCAGGTACCATCTGTTGTTTGGTGCCACTGAGTCAACTCCAACTCATAGTGACCTTAAGAGTAATAGCTATGAGCTTGGCCCTATGCTGCACCATTCTTGTGATTGCTAATATCTTCAAGTCCGTTGTGACAGTCACCGTGTCAACCCATCTTATTGTGTTTACCTCTCTTTCTCTGACCCTCCACCTTTCCCAGCATGATGTCTCTCTCCAAGGACTGCCACCTCATACCTACATCCTCCAAGTATGTGAGACCAAGTTCACTAGTCACCATCTAGTTGATTCCAACTTATAACGACCCCATGCATCATCTTCACAATGAGGTCATCCTCCTGGCACTGGCCTCTCTTAACAACAAGGCCAACGTGTGTGAGACAGGTCTCTCCATCCTCTCCAAGGTGTACCCTGACTGCACTTTTCCAAGATAGATTTGTTCCTTTGGCAGCCCACAGGCATGCTCCATTTTCCTCGCCAGCAACACAGATCAAAGGCATCACTTCTTCCTCAGTCCTGCTTATTCATCGTCCAACTTTCACACGCATATGCAGGAACTGAAAATGTCACAGCGCTGGCAGGTGAACCTTAGTCTCTACAGTGATATTCTTGCTATTTGACACTTTAGGTCTCCAGTAGCAGATTTCCCCAGTGCAATATGTCTTTTGATTTCTTGCCTGCTTCTTCTAATTGAGGGAACTCAGGTGGCTCACTGGTAAGGAATTTTGCGGCCAATGCAGTAACTATTCCTCAGGAGAAAGATGAGCAACCTTGTCCCATCCGATAAACAGCCTCTGAAAACCTACTGGAGGGTCAGCTCTGACTCAATGGTACACAACCATAATCTATATTTGAGGGTGTTGAATGTGGATTCAAGTAAAATGGAATCCTTGACACCTTGAATCTTTTTCTTCTGTTTAGAATGATGTGTATTGGTCTCATGGTGAGGGTTTTAGTATGTGTTGAAGAACAGTCTTCATATAGATATCTCAAACACAAAACCCATTACTGTGACCTGGAACAAACTCAGAGTCCACTTTCCAGTGAATTTCCAGCACGAGAGGTGATTGTCTTTCTTTCTCCCTTGGTACTACTGCTGGATTTGAACGGCCAGAGAAGCATAGCCTTCAGATTAGCAGTGCAATTCCCTAAGAACTACGCTACTAGAGCTTC
>NW_006400001.1:1165131-1166553 GCF_000299155.1 Elephantulus edwardii
TAGGAAAGGGAGCAAACCTAGAGAGAACAAACTTGTGAGCTACAAATAGAAGGGCTTTGAGGGTGTTGCTTTCAGTTTTACTGGGGTGGGGGAGGGTGGCAGAAGGTGGCCTAGGTAACATTCTCTGGATACCCTAGGCATTCTTTTTTTTTTTTCTTCTCCTTCCCCACCCAGGGGTCACATGGCACAATCTGGGGACTAAGGAACTCACCCTGAGGGCCGCGACGGCTCGCCCCGAGCCAGGGGCTAAGCACAGCTCACCCCAGGCAGAAGGCCACAATGGCTCACCCCGGGCAGAGGGCTGAGGGCAGCCTGCCCCAGGCAGAGGGCCGTGACAGCTCGCCCCAAGCCGGGGGCCGAGGGCAGCCCGCCCCGGGCAGACGGCCACGACAGCTTGTCCTGGACAGGGGGCCGAGGGCAGCCCGCCCCGGGCAGAGGGCCGCGACGGCTCGCCCCAAGCCGGAGGCTGAGGGAAGCCTGCCCTGGGCAGAGGGCTGCGACAGCTCGTCCTGAGCCGGGGGCCGAGGGCAGCCCATCCCAAGCAGGGCAACGCCCCCCAGGAGCTGGCTGGTATACTCCCCCTCCAATTGCCCCTACCCCAGTCTGGTCCCCTCGCCTGACTGAGGACTCTGTGGTCAGGGATAGTGTTTCCAATTTCAGCACTGCCACTCCCCCCTCCCCATAAGTGGTCATACTATATTTTGAAGTAGGTGTCACTGCCCTCCCCCTTTATATATGATAAAGGGAACCTGAGAATTGTGAACAGATTCCCCCCAGGTCTAACCATCTTTTGGCAGAAGCATTCAACAGAACAAAAATATATGGTGCATTTAGGATGTCAGTCCTCTTGTGCATGCTGCCACTGTTAAGGTCATCAGACTCACAGTGACTTTTAGCAATCCATTGCATAGGTAATTGTCCTCTTTGGTCTGTCCAATGCATAGGTAATTGTCCTCTTTGGCCTTTCCAATGCATAGGTAATCATCCTCTTTGGCCTTTCCAATGCATAGGTAATCATCTTCTTTGGCCTGTCCAAGGAAACCCAAACCTGCAGATGGCGGGCATGCATCCCATCCCTCACCTCCTACGCAGGCGGCCAGCGGGGTGCACACACCCCCCCAAGCACGGGAGGCCTGCAGGAGGTGCGCGGCCCCCCAGTGCGGGCAGCCGTTGGGGGCACACCCCCCCACCCCTCCACACGGGCGCTCGGCGGGTGTGCGGCCCCTCTTGTGTGGGCAGCCGGAGGCACCCGCTTCCCCCACAGCCGCCATCCTGGCTCCAAGAATTCTCTCCAGTACAAGACCACCTTGTGGCAGTGTGGTGGCTTCACTGTACCAGTCTTGAGGAAGGCCAGTGGCCAGCATCCATCCTGGGTGAGGGAATCCATTTGTTCAGGCTGTGGAAGCTTCATGGAGCTGCAGC
>NW_006400001.1:1166653-1176226 GCF_000299155.1 Elephantulus edwardii
CCCACAACTCATCTGGTCTTCGCTCATTAGTGTTCAAGGCCTCAAACCTGTTCCTGAGATGATTCTGAAATTCAGGTGGTATGAAATCCAAGTCATATTTTGGCTCCTGTGGAGTTGGTTTAATTACAAATAAAAATTCTTATTTGTGATAAAAAAACCACAAAAAACTACAAGTCTTTGGAATCTAACTCAGCTTCTTAACACTAGTAATAATTAACACAGTACTAGTCATGTTGTTGTTGTTGTTGTTATTGTTAGATGTCGTCAATTGAGTACGACTCATACAAATGAAAGATTAGAACCTTGTTCTATCCTGTTCCATTTTCACATTCCTGTTACAGCGGTCATTGTATCCATCCATCTGGTTAAGGGTCTTCCTCTCCTTCACTGACCCTCTACCCTTCCAAGCATCATGGCATCATGTCCTTCCCCAAGGAATAGCTCCTCCTAGCAACATGCCTGAAGTATGTGAGGCAACACCTTGTCTTCCTTGCCTCCAAAGAGCACTCTGGATGTCCCCTCTCCAAGACATATTTGTTTGTTCTTTTGGCCGTCCATGGAGTGTTCAGTGCCCTTCTCCAACAACACAGCTCAAAGGCATGTATTCTTCTTCTGTCATCCCTATTCATTGTCCAGCTCTCAGATGCACAACAAGTGATCAAAAAGACCGTGGCCTGAATCACACAAACCTTAGTCCTCAAACTGACATTATTACTCTTTAGTAATCTTGAGAGGTCCCTAAGTGTAGACTTTCCCAATGCAATACATCTCCTGATTTCCTGACTACTGCTACCGAGGGTACTACCCATGGTGAAATAGGCATGTTGTTGTTGTTAAGTGCTATTGAGTCGTATGTGACTCATATCGACCCTACGAAGGAAAGTCCTTAACACTTGTGTGACTTTCATCCTCTTTCCAGGTTCGTAGGGTTTCTGGAGGCAAGCTATTATGGAAGTGGATGCCACTCCTGCTTCCAAGTTTGTGTAAATCTGGGAGCTCCACCAAACACTGTCCACCATGGGACACATCAGTGTCACAGTGTTTAGCCTCACAGCAACCACGAGTTACCTCTGTATGGCAAGTGGACACACCAGGGCTATATGACCTAGAAGAATTTTTATCAAAAGCAATGAAAAACAGGCCTGAGGGCCATGGGTTAGAAGTCACCCACCTTTGGGTGACTTTCACAGAGAGTGAAATAGGCATAGGCCAATGGTAATTAATGATGTAAAAGGTAATGAATATGAATGATAGCATGAAACACAATGTAAATGAAAAATTACATAAAATGTGCATGATTGAAACACAGTATATAGAAACTATTGTATGCAAACCAACTTAAAAAAATAAAAAACAAAACACGAAATGCACATCCAGAATAAGGGATTAAGCTTGTGGAAGTGTAATTGACGTCAGAGGTGGCTGCAAAGCGATCATTTTATAGTGCAGCTCACCTGCTGCAGGGAGGGCTGCCCACGCCTCCACTTTATCCTCAGCGAGTTCCATCAGAAATAGTGTGAGTTGGCGGTAGCAGTTCTTCTGCCAAGGGGGAGAGAGCAGCTAAAAATAAGCCTGAAGGAGGCTCCCTGCTTTTTTTTTTTCTCTCTTTCTTTATTTTTTCTTTTTCTTTTTAAATTTCTAGCGTTCACATCAAGTTTCCCAGAGCAAGACAGAGAGCTGGTTTCCCTGGGGTTTTGCATCTTTGTGTGGGTGACATGTACCAGAAATGGCACCGATCGTGTGCATCTACTGATAAGAGGCTGCATTGCAACCTCAAAGGCAGGCGGTTTGAATCCACCACTGGCTCCGCCTCTGAGAAACCGCTGCAGGGTCAGCTATGAGTGGGTTGTGACTGCATGGCACACAACAACAACAAAAAGCTGGGAACAGGCGTAAGCCGCTCTCTATGATGTGATCTCTTGCGGTCTCTGGAACATTAGCTTATGCTCCGAGGGTGGTGTTTTGTGCAAAGGAAAAGCACAGAGGAGATCATTTATCACCTGGTCCCCCCCCATACCCAACTTAAGCCCCACATCTCACTAAACCCAAACCAGGCTCAAAGGGACAGGATTTTGTCATCTGTCACACAAAGGGATCTTGACTTTTGACTTGGCTGTTGACAGAGAAGGGCGCTCTGGTGGTTTAGTGGTAAGGAGCTGCGCTGTAATCCTAAAGCCAAGCTGTGCGAATCCACCAGATGCTCCACTGGAGAAAAATGGTATACCTCCTCCCATGAGATTTACTGTCTCTGAAAACCCACTGACAGACAGTGGAGTCTCCTTTGCAGTAAATTTGAAAAGGAGGTAAATATTGGCTGTCCAATCAACACTCATGGTACCAGCAGTCAAGAAATCAAAAAGATGTATTGAGAAGTCAACTGTCAAGGACCACTCCAAAGTGCTAAAGAGCAAAGATGTCATTGTAAAGACTAAGGAACACCTGATCCAAGACACGGTCTTTTCCGTTGCTTCCTGTGAACCTGAAAGTTGGACAATGAATAAAGGATGGCAGAGGAATGGATGCCTTTAAAGTGTGGCATTGGAGAAGAGTACTGAATATTCCGCTGACTGTCAAGAGAACAAACGAGGACATCTTGGAGGAAGTGCAAAGAGAGTGCTGTTTAGAGGCAAAGATGGTGAAACTTCATCGTACACACTTTGGGCATGTTGCCAGGAGAGGCCAGTCCTTGGAAAAATAAATCATGCTGTGAAGGGTCAGAAAGAGACAGGAAGATTCTCAACAAGAAAGATTGATACAGTGACCATGACAATGGGCTTGAGCCTATCAGAGAGGATGAAGATGGTTCGGGACTGGACAGGGTTCAGATCTGTTGTTTATAAAGTTGTTTGGAGTTGCAGTCACTGAGTTGCACCTCACAACAGCAACAAGTTTTCTGCTTTCTTTTATTCAAGGTGTTACACTATGTTTACTGTTATGACTGGGTGCAGCCCAGTCCTGTTTGACTCACTGTGTCCCTATGCATCAGAGTCAAATACCCCACAAGATTTCTCAGCTGCAATCTTGGCTGGAGCAGATAACCAGGTCTTCATCTTCCTGGGCAGCCACTGGGTGGATTCAAACCACCTACCTTTAAGTTAGTGGTCATTGTTTAGCCATTGTGCCACTAAAGTTCCTTATACTTCATTTTAAATAAATACATTATTGAGTTTATTCTGGCTCACAGCAGCCCTAAGAAGTGAGCAGAATGGTCTGATGGGTTTTCCAAGACTGTTTTACACATGCAGACTGTCTCATCATTCTCCCCTGAAGCTGTTGGTGGGTTCAAACTGTTGACCTTTCAGGTAGCCACTGAGCAGGTCATTATGCCAACCAGGGCTCTTTTCTTATTATGTCTACCTAAATTTGATTTCTAGGGGGAAATAACTATGCATTTGTCAGATTGTTATACTGTGTATACTCAAAAGGAGCCCTGGTAGAATAAGTATTAAGTGTACGGTTGCTAATTGAAAGGTGACTGGTTCAAATCCACCAACCACTCCACAAGAGAAAGATGGGACAATTAGCTCCCATAAAGATTGCAGCTTTGAAAAGCCTGGGCATGTGGGGGAGTTCTCCCTTATTCTAAAGGATTTGCTATGAGGAGGAGTGGACAACTGGCTGGTTGCTTAGTTATGTTTATCCAAAAAACAGTGAATCAGTAGACTGTCATTTCCCATAGAATAAAATATCATGTCTGAGAAATGTAGTCAGTTGACTAAATTTTGCCAAAATATATTCTTAGACTGTCTTAGAAAATAAAATGCCAGATGAATTCCAGAGATATTTGTTTGGGTGCTTGGGACTGGAAACCTGGCTCTGTTCTCTGTCACTTGCTAGCTTTCCAACTTGTGGAGAGTTATTTGCTGTTTCAAGAGGCTGTTGCGTCAGCTCCGAGTCATAGCAACTGCATAGACAACAGCACCAAACCCTGGCTGGTCCTGCGCCATCTTTACAAGCTCTGCTCTGTTGTTGTCACTGGATCAACCCAACTCCTTGAGGGTCTTCTTCGCTTTTGCTGACCCTTCCCTTTACAAGCATGATGTCCTTCTCCAGGGACTGATCCTTCCTCATAAAGAGCAAAGCCTCATCATTCTTACCTCTAAAAAACACTCCGGCTGCACTGCTTCTAAAACACGGATTTGTGCTTTTGCCAGTCCATGCTACATTCAATACTTTTCACCAGTACAATTCAATGACACCAATTATTCTTCAGTCTTTCGTATTCATGGTCCCATTTTTAAATGCATTGCACATACCAGAGCTCAAGTGAGTGTACCTTACTCTTTAAAGTAACATCTTTGCTCTGTAGAATTGGCAGATTTGTCAAAGTGAGTTATTTAATTTGTTTCAGTGGATTTTTTTTCTTTCATTTGAAAAGTGAGGGAAGAGAATCTGTTCACCACAAGAGTTGCTGTTAAGATACATGAGATTATTTAAGGGAAACACCTAGACCATAGTAAGCAATCAGGAGTGGCGTGACGTCATCATGATTGAATAGAAAGGACAGAATGTCATCTCTGCTTTCAGGGAACATCTTACTTTTAGGAAGAACACTCCCAACCAAACAATGAGCATCGAATACAGCTGAGACTATTAATTCCATAAACTACAAAGGCACAACAATCCTCCTGATCAAAGTTCTTGCAGACCTATGAGAAGTGCATGTGTGAATACATGAAAACCAATCTCTTTGTAAATCTTCACTAAAATACGAAAAAATTAAGATTGTGTTTATACTGTACTGTAGTATGTTTTCATTACGGGAAATGTGGGTGTTACTGGGAGAAATACCAGAAGGTAACAGAGACAAAAAGAAGCGCCTGCTACAGTTAAGACATCACCCAAAGACCTGATCATTATAGAATGGCTATGACCTTCAACTTGGAAAACATGCAATACCTGCGAAGTGTAATTAAAGGAGGTTGGTTGTTGTAGTTATGTGCCACCAAGTTGCCTGTAACTCACAGCAACCCTATGTACAACAGCTCTGAAGCCTGCCCTGTCCTCAGCCAGTCTCACTGACTCCAACACACCTACTCCCATGGCCCTAGTTACTATATCAATCCGTCTCATCCAGGGTCTTCTACTCCTGCCCTGTCGCTCCACCCTTCCAAGCTTTATGTCCTTTTCCAAGGATCAGGCCCTCTTGGACACCTGCCCAAAGTATGTGAGACAGAGCTTCAAAATCCTCACCTCCAAGGAGAAACTTGGTTGCACCCTCTCTAAGACCTATTTGTTTTCTTGGCAGGAGGTATGCCTGTAAAAACCAAGCAACCAACCAAACATAATCACATATTCCTTTCAAACAGTTCTTCCCCTCTTGAAGAAGGAAGACCCCTGGAGTGATGAACATCACACCACACTTGAAGTTGGTGGTCCAGCCTTTAGCTCTCACAGTCACTTAACTAAGAACCCCTGATGGTACAGTGTTTAAGAGCTCAGCAGCTAACTGAGAGCTTGATGGTTTGGATCCACTAGCCACTCCATGGGAGAAAGAGGTGTCTATCTGCTTCCGTAAAGATTATAGAGACCTTCCTCCACGGACGTTCCATCGTGTCCTCTAGAGTCATGGTGAGTCAAATCGGCTCAGTGCCAATGGGGTTGGGCCACTTGATTCATGTGTGATTTCTTGGCAGGTCACTGAGCATTTCCAAACTTCCTCAGCTACACCTCAGAGCACACACACTTCTTTCCTTATCTCCTGCACAAGAGAACTGTGAGAATAAAATGCAGCAACTTTTGGGGAAAGCAAGTAAACTGTGGAGTGTCTTAAAATAAGGCCTTATTCTACAAGGAACATAATGCTCTGGAAAGACTGTGCCCAATTATGTGCACTAAAGCAGAGAGAGCCAGCGCTCCTGTCACAAGACTGACCTAATAAGTTAGCTAATACAACCATTAAAGTTTTCAATTAAAATCAATGTCTTCACCATCTTGGGATTTAGAATGGTTTTGGGGATGTAATTTAGATGACTAACTAGTCTGAATACTTACTTCACCCCCTCTTTCTCTAAATAAATTTCTCCACTGAAGGCCCTACAGCCCATTTGAGCAGAGCTCAAGACGTCTAGGTAATGTTTGTTGTGCAACATTCCTTCATCATGGAAACGTGTACAGAACACTATGTTGGCACTGGATGGAGGGAGTGGAGACATTAGAAGTTAGTCCAGTCTTGACACAATGTTATTATTTGGTAATCATTGTTTGGTCCCTTCAAAGTCAGTTCTGACTCATAACACTGTGTTCAGCAGAATGAAAGGTTGTCCAACCTTGCAATAGCCTCACTATCATTCCAATATTTCAGCCCATTGCTTCACCCTCTGTGTCAATCTTGTCTTGACACAGGTCTTCCCTCTTTTGCTGACCTTTACTAGCTAAATCAGTTGTTGCTGTTAGATACCATTGAGCCAACAAAGACACATAGGGACCTATGCCCAACACAACAGCACTGAAGCTTGCCCTATCCAGCACCGTCTCTCATGTGCTCAAGTCCATTGAGACAGGCACTGCGTCAATCCATCTTGTTGAGGGTCTTCTCATTCTCTGACCTTCCACCTTTTCTAGCATAATGTACTATCTTTGTATTTGCAGACTGTGGGTGACAAAAGTGCTGAACTAAAGGCCAAAAGGTTGGCAGTTCAAACCCATCTACAGGTCCCTTACAATATGGCCTTGGCAATCTGTTTCTGATATTTCATAGCCTTGAAAATCCTGTGGAGTGCTGTTTGTTGGGTTTTTGCACAGTTGAGTTGGAACCAACCCATAGATGACCCTCCAAAGGTTTCCAGAGGCAGCAAATCATATGAAAGGAAATTGTCTATTATTCTTCTGCACAGCAACTGGTAGTTTCAAACCGGGATCCTTGAGTTGACAGTCCAATTCCTAACCCCTAGTGTACATATTGCTATGGCAAGTTTTCTGTCAGAGACTTCTCAAAAATACTGAAGAACAATGACATCACTTCGAAGACTAAGGTTTGCCTGATTCAGGCCATCGTCTTCTCGATCACTTGCTATGCATCAGAGTGCTGGGCAATGTATAAGGATGACAAAAAGAATTCTTGATGCTTTTAAACTGTGGTATTGGGGAAGAGTACTGAACATCCCAAGGACTGTCAAAAGAACAAACAGATGCATCCTGGGAAAGGTGCAACCAGCGTGCTTCTTGGAGACAAGCTTCGTCTCTCATACTTCAGACGTGCTGCTAGAAGAGGCTATTCCTTGGAGAGAGAAATTACGTTCTGAAGGGTGGAAGATCAACAGAAGAAAGGAAGACCCCTTCCTCCAAACCCCCAATGAGGTGGATTGACATGGGAACTGCAGCAGTGGATCAGGTGTATTAGAGATGGTGAGGATGGCGCAGGATAGGACAGGATCCAGGTGTGTTGTTCGTTGGGTTGCTGTGAGTTGTACTCACCTCTTCGGCACCTATCAACAGCAACAAGCCCCCAGAGCTCCATGGAGTGAGTTCTACTGGAATGTATGGGATCATCATGAACGGGAATTGGTTCAATGGCAGCTAACAGCACCCACAATTTCTTTTCACATATTTGCAACCATTTTCTAAAGAAACAGACAAGCCATGTGTTTTAAAATAAAGATGAGGCTGAACCAGCATTCCTCCAAGCATCTGCAGTGTTCTCCAACTTCCCAGGACTGTGACTCAGGCCCAGTTCAAGATCTCTGTGAGGCCAGGGCATCTGGAGACCAGAAGAGTTAGGCAATCACTCTTTTGAAAACTTCACCATCAAAGGTAATTGCTCTGTGTTGTTTCTTAGAACACTTCACACTTCATTGGGAAGCTATAAAAACAATTACCAGGTCATTAGGAAAGGTTATTATGTTTTTGAGATCCAAAAGCATCTCTCCCAGAATGACCTTCGCAGCCACTTCAGTGGGTGGTAGTCCCTGATGTGGAAACAGTGAGAGCTTTGGAGTGGAAGCAGAGGGGCCCTGAGTCAGACTGCTTAACTCCTCTGAACCTGCTTCTGCAGCTGTGTATGGACGCTGAAGACGTTGGTGGCTCAGTGGTAGAATCCTTGCCTTCTATTCAGGACATACTGCATTGAGTAAATCTATTGTCAAGGACCTCTCTAAGATGTCAAGGAGCAATGATGTCAGTCTAAAGATTAAGGTACATCTGATTCAAACCATGATCTTTTCAATTACTTGTTATGCGTCTGAAAGTCGTACAATGAATAAGGATGACAGAAGAAAAGTTGGAGAGTTGGAGAAGAGTACTGACTATCCCATGGGCTACCAAAAGAACAAACAAATCTCTTGGAAGTGCAGTCAGAGTGCTCTCTGGAGGCATGGATAGAGAAGCTTTGTCTGACATACTTTGGGCATATTATTAGGAGGGACTAGTGTCTTTGGGATAGGACATCACGTTTTGAAAAATTGAGGATCAGTGAAAGAGGGAAGACCTTCAGTAAAATGAATTGACACAGTGTCATGGTGGGCTCAAGTATCTGAGAGATGGTGAGTGAGTGTAGCACAGGGTAGGGCTTGGTATAGACCCATTGTTCATAGGGTTTCTGTGAGTCATAGTTGACTCGCTGGGTACAGAACCATTGTTCATAGGGTTTCTGTGAGTCATGGTTGACTTGACAACACCTAACAACAACAACAAAAACATTCAGGAGATATGGGGACCTTTGGTGCCACAATCTATAGAGTTGGACTGCTAACCCACAGGCTATTCTTTTCTGATGGTTCAAATCCACCATTAGCTCCAAAGGAGAAAGATGGACAATATCACCCCATGAAATTTAGAGTCTCAGAAGTCCATTGGAGAGTCAGTTGTGAATTAGTTCCTACTTGACCACAATGAGAGTTAAGAGATTCAGAAGACCTGGGTCTGATTTCCAGCCCACAAAACTCATGCACAATCACCATCAGCAACCAGTAGAGGTCTGAGGGTTGCTATTTGTCTGACATACTTTGGACTTCTTGTAAGTAGGGACCAGTCCTTGGAGAGGGATGTCATGCTTGGGAGGGTGGAGGGACAGCGCAGGAGAGGAAGACCCTTGATGAAATGGATTGACACGGTAACTGGGGTAATACGGGTGGGTGTGTCAGAGACATATGATTGGCACAGCATAGAGCAGGGTTCAGGGCTGTTGTACATAAGGTTGCTATGGTTGCAAGCCACTAGACGACACATAACAACAAACAACAACAATTGGTTTTGGGATATTTTATGTTTGAAAGCATTTTATTATGATTAAGTAATTATTATTATTGATAGCTATTTTCATTATTATTAATATATTCGGTACCGTTCTTCAACATCACAGTTAAAAGAAATAAATTCTTCTTGTCTTCCTTACTCATTGTCCAACTTTAAGATGCATGGGAAGTAACTGAAAAATACTATGATTTTTAACCAGATGGACCTTAGTTTTGGGGTTTTCTTCAGTTTTTTTTAAATTTTTAATATTTTTTTATTGGGAAAAACATATTGGGGGTACAAGGAGGTGAGGATTGGGGGCAGAAGGGTGAGGATGGGTCAGGATGCAGTTGCAGAGCTGCACAGTTTGGTCGGTGGGGGGAGCAGGTGAAGGAAATGATG
>NW_006400001.1:1176326-1178764 GCF_000299155.1 Elephantulus edwardii
ATTTTTCCAGTGCAATGCATCTCTTTATTTCCTGACTGCTCGTACCAAGGCTCATAGTGACTCATAGGGACCCCTAAACATCAGATAGAAACCTTGTCCTAATATGTGCCATTCTCACAATCAACATGCAATTGTGAAGAATTCTAACATATAGATCAAATGTCAGGACTTCTGCTGGCTCGTGGGACTGTTAAGGTTGGTGAATCTAAAATCTTTGCATCAAGTGGTGACAGGAGGTCAAATGAGAAGAAGAAAATGGGGTCTTGACAGAACGATTGTCATCTGAACAGCCATTTATATAATAGAAGCAGGCCCTAATAAATGCCTCCTTGAACTGATTAGCTGATTACATTACTGGAGGGGATTGCATTATTTACATTCCAGAAGAGCAACTGTGTGGTGGTGGTGTTTGTAGGGGCCATTGTGTCGGCTCTAACTCATTACAATCCTATAAACAACACATCCAAACCTTGCCCTATTCGGCACCCTCCTGACTCTGTCTGATATGTCCTACAAGATCGCTATAAACTGGAGTCAACTTGAGGGCAAGGGGTGCGGGTTGGCTTTGAGTACATTCCAAACTTACTCAACTCTCACAAAAATCTCAAAAAGATAAGATTGTTCTTCACCAGTTTGCAGGTAAGGAATCCAAAGCTCAGAAACTGTGGCTCAGGGTCATAAACGTGGTCAGAGGTAGAAAGCTAACAAGTTCTGGGATCCCAAACAAAAACATCAGTGTATGGGGGTAAGGCAAAATAAAGATTAATATATGATGTTGTTGTTAACTTGAAACAAGCCAAGTAAGACTCCTCACGACCCTATGAATAGTAGATCTGACCCTCATTCTATCTGCACCGTCCTTCTCATCTACAGTCACTGTCCATCTTGTTGAGGGTCTTCCTCCACTTTGCTGACCGTCCACCTTGGCTTCAAACAAACTCGGTTGTATTTAGGCAAGAGGGTCAGAAGCAGGTACTCTCCTTCTGTTCTGAGCAATCCACCCATGCCTGCCTTGGTCCTTCTGGCTGTGAGTTGGAGGAGAGAGACTTTCTCTGAACAGCAGCCATGACTTAACTCTGAAGCCTGGTAGTACTGTGACTGGTAGTACAGTGGGCTCTGCTGGCAAAAGCAGACAGGAGATTTGCTTTCCTTCCAGAACGCTCTGGAGCTGCCCTGAGCCAGGCCTGCCTGAGCCTGTGGGGCGGTGTGAACACTGAGTTCTCTGCTCCGTTGTAGTTATTTTTGTTGTTATTGTTAGATGCCATTGAGTTAAGTACAACTCACAGTGACCTTATGGACAACAGATCTAAACCCTGCCATCCTCACAATCTCTGACACACTCACACTCTTTGCTGCAGTCACTGTGTACTTCCATCTAGTTGAAGGTCTTCCTCTCGTCCACCTTCCCAAGCATGATGTCCTTCTCCAATGGATAACTTTCCCTAGCAACAAGCCCAAAGTATGTAAGATGAAGTCTCCCCACTCTTGCCTCCAAAGAGCACTCTGGCTACACCTTCTCCAAGACTGTTGGCAGTCACTGGGTACTCCTTTCCAAAATTATAGTTCAAAGCCACCAATTCTTCTGTCATCCTTACTCCCTGCCCATCTCTTAATCTGTCACACATAGGCCACCTCATGGTGACATGAGGCTGGCAGCAGCAAGCCAGAGCACTGATGACAATCATAACAGTGCATGTCTCTAAAGCAGCATTATGAACAACAGCAAGAAAATGCAGACAGCCCAAATGCCCACCAACAAACGAATGAATGGAGAAATTGTACTTTCACAAAATGGAATACTATGCAGCACTCAGAAACAATGTTTTTGTAAAATACAACACAGAAGAGTCTAGAGAACATTATACTGAGTGAACTAACTCAGTCTTATAAGGACAAATACCGCATAAAACCAAGATATGTATCAATGTCCAAAAGGGGAAGGAGGAAGGGAGAAAGACTGAAATTACTAGGATAATAAATAGAGTTTCATGGGCAGGTAGAGAGGAGATTGAAGGAATTGGAAAGATGAAATGGGGGCTCAAAAAGATGAGGTAATGATAGGCATGTTGTTGTTGTGTGCTATGGAATGTGCCCTCCGGTGACTTTTCAAAGGCAGCAAATCCCACAGGAGGTTACCCATCCTTCTCCCCCAGAGCAGCTGATGCATTAAAACTACAAGTCCCTTTTCATTCCTTCTGCACCACCATGGCGGTCGGCAAGAACAAGCGCCTTACAAAAGGTGGCAAAAAAGGAGCCAAGAAGAAAGTGGTTGATCCATTTTCTAAGAAAGATTGGTTTGATGTAAAGGCACCAGCAATGTATAAGAATATAAGAAATATTGGGAAGACATTAGTCACAAGGACTCAAGGAACCAAAATTGCGTCTGATGGACTCAAGGGTCGTGTTTTTGAAGTGAGCCTTGCTGATTTGCAAAATGA
>NW_006400001.1:1178864-1197758 GCF_000299155.1 Elephantulus edwardii
CTTGGGAATCCTTGAATTCCTGTTGTTGAGCTTCTATCTTCACTGAGGGCCAGTCATCAACTGTTTAAGTGTTCAATTATCAATAAGCCGAAGTCTGTGGAAGGCCATAATGGCCCTGCTTTAAGTGGTTCGCTACTACCGCAGCTCACCACACTGTCTCTGCCTCTGCCGCCATCTTGGATCTGGACCTTAGTTTTTAAACTGACATCCTTGCTCTTTACCGCTTTGGAGAGGTCCTTGACAGTTCCAAAGCAACATGTCTTTTTATTTCTTTTTTATTATTATTAATTTTAATGAACATTTACAGAGATTTTGGATTTCCACTCACTCATTGTTGCATTTTTCTCCCTGTCCCCCACCTTCACCACCCCAGTTTGCTCTTCTCTTTAAAAAGTAAAAGAAAAATTCCTTCATTGATATACAATGCCTCCCCACACACACACCCAGAGTACACTCTGCTATGCAACCTTCATTCTGGACTCTATCATATATCGCTATTAAACTGTTCTCTTCCTCATCTGTTTCAACGCAGTATACATAATTTATCCAATTCTTCTCTTTCTCACCTCAACCCTGATGTCAGTCCCACTCTACAACAGTGGCACTATGCAATATTTGTCCTTGTATGAACACATTTCATCAGAGTTTCCAGACTTAAACTGAATTAGGAAGAAATGCCTGGGGACCTACTTGTAAACACCTTGGATCACAATGGTCTGAAGTACAACCAGTCATGCAGATGATACAGGACTGGTTAGCGTTTTGTTCTGTTGTGCACGGAATTGTCAGGAGCTGGAAGATGATCCTATGGCAGCTAATGACAACAACACACTGAGGCTAGGATTCTCCAGGCACCTCATGGAGGGAGCTATTGAGAGAGTTAAATAAAGAGTAACACCTAACACCAGGACGGGCATTTGGAAGGCACTTAGTAAATGCAGTCTCCACCATTCACTGACTCAGAGTTATTTGGGATCAGATATACAGGTGAATGAAGCAAGAAATCCTGAAGTTAATACTGGACACGTCAGGGTAAGCTTGGGCTGTGCTGCAATAACGTGAAAACCTTAGCAACTGAAAACAACCAATATTATTTTTCATCATTAATCCATGTAAACTCTACTTACTGATGCTGTTGTTGTTAGTCAGTGTTAGTCAGTTCTGAGTTGTGACTCCTCTGAAGCCAAGTTCTAAATCACCTTTATGCCTATTGGTGTGCGTGAGTCCATGAAAGTGTTGTTTTTGTTGTAATTAGTTGCCAAGGAGTTGGTTCTGACCGTCATGATAGTATGGATAATAGATTGTAATACTGATCAGTTCTGTGCTGTCCTTATGATTATTGATATGCTGTGTCCGTGGTTGTGGTTACTGTGTCAGTTCAACCCCTTGAAGAGTCCCCTCAATTTTGCTGATTCTCAACTTTGTCAAACATGATGTCCTTCTGTATGGATTGATCTTTCCTGTTGACAAGTATAAAATAAGTAAGAGGAGGTCTGACCACACTTGTTTCTAAGGAGTGTTCTGGCTGTATTTCTTATCAGACTGACTGGTTTAATTTTATTTGCTTTTTTGCAGTCCATAACACATTCAATATTCTTCACCAACACCACAATCCTAATGCATCTATTGTTCTGTCTTCCTTTTTCATGACCTAGCTTTTTAATGCATGGAAAACAATTGAAGAGATTGTGGCTGGGGTCAGACTCATCTTAGTCCTCAAAATGACATCTTTGCTTTTTAGCATTAAAGGAGTGATTTGCAGCAGATTCGCCCAGTTCAATGGGTCATTGTTTAACTACTGTTTCCTGGGTCCTAACCGTGGGTAATTGAAATCCTTGACAACTTGAATCTCTTCTCCATTTGTCATGAGTCTGCTTATTGATTTAGCTGTGAGAATTTTTGTTTTCTTCACATTGAGGTATAATTTGTCGTGAAAGCAAATACAGTCTCTGAGCCTCATCAGTTAAATATTTTGGATTCTCTTCACTTTTGGCAAGTGAGGTTGTACCATCTGTATAGTGAAGATTGTTAATGAGTTTTCCTCCAATCTTGATGTTATGCCCTTTTTCATATAGCCTGGTTTCTGAAGTTATTTGCTGATAATATAGATAAGTGTGGTGAAAGGGACCCCAATGCATACTTTTCCTGACTTTAAACCGTACAGAATGCCCTTGTTCTGTTCTAAGGACTGCCTCTTGGTCTACGTACAGGTCTGTGTATGTTCTTGGCCAATATGCACCTGAGCACAATCAAGTGTTCTGCAATTTCTGTTGGGACACTTCATGCCATCACGCATGAGTCATGATGAGTTGGGAGCCCAACTTGATGGCAGCCAATGAAAGGGTCTCTTATCTTCTCTGACAATGAGAGAGTAGATCAGAGCAGAATCAAGAGACAATTTCACAGTCTTCGGCCTCTTCAATAGCATCCTCCTTCTTTCCTTTCTCTCTCTTCTTATTTCTTTGTTCAAGGTTGTCTTGGAAATTCCAAATTCTCCCTTTAGTAGGTTGTTATCTTTAGGTGCTGTCAAATATGACTCATAGTTGTATCCTAAGAACAAGAGACCTTTACCTGTCCTATCCAATTGCATCCTCATCATCACTGGCACATTCAAGTTCACTGCTACAGTCAATGTATCAATCCATCTCATTGGAGGTCTTCCTCTCTTTTGCTGACTCTCCACCTCTCCTAGCATGATGTCACTTTCCACGGACTAGTCTTTCTAAGCAACATGCCCAAACTACGAAAGACAAAGTTTTATCATCTTTGCCTCCAGGGAGTGCTCTGTCTGCACTTTTACCAAGGCATATCTGTTTGTTCTTTCGGAAAACAATGACATATCCAGTACTCTTCTCTAATATTACAGTTTAAAGGCATCAGTTCTTGTTCTGCTACCCTTATGCATTTTCCAGCTCTCAAGACCATGGCTTGAATCAGACATTCCTCAGTCTTCAAACTGACATCATTATTCTTTAGTATTTTGGAGAGCTCCCTGACAGCAAACTCCTGATCTCCTGATTACTGGTGTTGATTGTGGATCCAAGTAAGATGAAATTATTCTCAATTTCAATCTTTTCTCCACCTATGAGGATGTTGCTTCTCAGTCAGGTGGTGAAGTTTTTTCTTTGTGATGTTGAGATACGATTCATATGAAAGGTTGTAGTGTTTTATTTTTTACAGCAAACATTCCAAGTCCTTCTCACTTTGAAAGTTGTGTTATGACACAAAAGAGGCTATGTTGTCTTCACAATACAGGTTGTTGATAAGTCATTTTCCAATTCTGATGCTACATTCTTCTTTATAGAATCCAGCTTCTTGAATGGCTTTCCTAGTATACAGAGTTAATAGATCTAGAGAAAAGATACAACCCTGAAGTACACCTTTCTTGGTTTTAAACCATGCAGTGTTCCCTTGCTTTGTCTGGTAAATAGCAAGTTGGTCTAGATCTAGGTTTTGAATTAATGTAATTAATTAAGTGTTCTGGGATGCCTATTCTTCTCAATGTTAACAATAGTTTCTTGTGACCCACACAGTCAAATGCCTTTGCATAGTCAATAAAATACAAATAGATATTCTCCTTGTATGCTCTGCTTTCAGCCACAGTCCCTCTGACATCAGCAATGATATCCCTGGTGTCAGGGCTTCATCTAAACCCTGTTTGTACTTCTGCCAGTTCTACACTCTTTGTTTATAGATATAGTTAAATACCATGGAAGGGGTTCCAGCTCATTGCTCCCCATGTACGATAGAATGACATGCTCTTCCCTCCAGTGCCATTCTCACATCATGGCTATGTTAGAGCCCATTGTTGCAATGATTGCTTTAATCTATCTCATTGAAGGTCTTCATCTTTTTCCCAGATAAAACATTCTGTCCTTCCTTTCCCTTGATCGTACAACACTTGTCCAGCTTCTCTGAAATTTGCATACCCAGACCCATCATTGTACTAGGTGGAAAATTTGACAGAAATCACTTACCTTTTTTCCCCCTAGTTGATTTATAAAATTAGAATACATTGTTTTCAAGAACAAATTCTTTCCATTTCTCTCACCCCTCCACCCATCAAATTATACAACCCTATGATTAATCCCCACCTCCTCCTGCACATCCTCATCCCTCTGCTTCCAACCTCTCCCACCCAGCTTGGATCCTTATACTCATTCTACAATAATGGTTTTATACAGTATTTATCCTTGTGGGACTGAGTTAGTTCACTCAGCATAATGCTCTCCAGTTCCTTCCAAGTTAGGTAATAATGACACTCACCTTTAGATAATTGAAAAAAGTTTCTCTTTCCTAAAGTTTCATGTTTCTTTTGAGATGAGAGATGAGAGCTTAGTTTTGCCTGAGTAGTAGTGATAGGGTACTGACAAAGGTGAGAGGAGAAAACCTGAATTATAAGGAAATATTGAGAGTCACCTTTCAGAATTTCCATTGAAATATGCTCCTGCCTGAAGCATGCCTGACTTCTCTGGTATTCATTTTCCCTTCAATTCACTGTTCCGATAAGCAGAATCTAGATGGTGGTGCTTCCCAGATATAATTGCTTGTAGCTGGGTCCCTGAAAAGCCAAGGCAGAGATATTTTTCAAAAATCTGGCCACTTTGATATCAACGGTGACTTGGGCCCAGTGGAGAATGCTACTTCTGATTGCCAAATTGCAGACATGCACTCTTGCATTTCCAAAAATATCTCCTTGCTGAAGGATTCTTTGCCTCGGAGAAGAAGGGTGATGGGTCGCAACAGCCACTGAGTTGAAGGCAGCAGGCATTAGTCACACGGGAGAGAAGTTGCAGATAAATTCTAAGAGCCACTGTAAGCATGGGGACCATCTGGTATCCGGGGGCATTTTTGTTTCAGCAGATATATCTTGGGATCTTTGAGGGAATGGTTATACAGCCAGCTCGTCAATTAATCAACCCCCCCAAGGTCGCCAGGGACGCTGTGGATTGGGCCGGGCAGCAGGGGCCTGCAGGAACTGGCTTTAATTAAAGGATTTGTGCAGTAATGGAATCCTCAAATCCTTTGAGCAATGTTGCATGAACTGGGCCTTTCAATCCCTGTGTGCATTTTCCATAGGCTGCAAAACAGCGACAAATATCCTGACCAAGCACTTGGAGGGAGGGTGGTGGTGCTAACCCATTTAGAAACCCCACTGAAGGGCTTGCCGTTGGGAAACGAGATTAAGCAAGAAGAAACAAAATAAATCAGAAGATACTACTCTATAGTGTCAGGTGATAATGATTCTCCAAACTCTTGCAATATATTCCTGATCTGGTCATTAGTGCTTGTTATGAATTGAATCGTAACCTCCTAAAATATGCATCTAAATCCTAATATCTATGGCTATAATCCCATTTGGAAATGGGTTTTCTGGCACTCTGAGGGCCTAATGGGTAAGGAGTTGCTTTGTTAACCCAAAAGCAGGCAGTTTGAATTCACTAGCTGGTCCACATGAGAAAGTCGGGCAATCTCATCCTATGCCAATAACAGCCTCTGAAAATCCCCTGGAGGGTCAGCCATGAGTTGGTTCCCACTCAGTGGCCATGGGAGAGAGACGCATTAATGATTACTGTTGGTTTTGTTATGTCCTAGCAACATAACGGACTCTCCAGTAGGTCTCCAAAGGCAGTTAGTCACACAGAAGGAGATTTCCCAGCTTTCTTCCACAGAACAACTGCTGGATTAGAACCATGTGCTTTTGGGTTGGTAGTGCAGCCTCTTACCACTTGGCCACAGGAGCTCCCTACCTATTATAATTAGCTGCCTTCAAGCCAGCCCTATGCATGACAATTTCACAGACAACAGGAAATAATACTTGAAGGCACATCACTTGCTTGACTGATTGACGTTCAGGGTATTATGAACCACAGGATTTTCACTGGATGGTCCTCAGAAGTAGATAACTAAGCCTTCTTCTTAGTCCGTCTTCATCCAGAAGCCTTGCTGAGGCCTATCCAGCGCCATAACTACTTCAAGTGTCCACTGGCAGATGGGTGATGGTTGGATAAAAGGTGCATGGTCAAGGACTCAAATTTCACTCTCCCATGGAAGGTGAGAACTCTACCACTGAACCCCAAATACCCTCTAGGCTTTGACCAAGTATGTTTGCACTACAAACTGGGTTACTCTTAGGTCCTTTCTTCTATCATCCTCCCTGTGGGACCCCTAAAGGCACTTGTGAGTTTGTGAACCTCATCAAGCACTTCTCCAAAGTTGGGTGTCTTAGAGTTGTTCCTTTTTTAATCTAAAAAATTATTGATTTAATACACTGGCTTAATGACAAGAAGCGGTGCTGCAATCCCAAAGGCATACTATTTGAATTTCACCAGCTCCTCTGTGGGAGAAGGATGGGCAATCTTCTCCTGTGTGATTAATTGCCTTTGAAAACCCACTGGAGGGTCAGCTATGAAGTCAATTTTGACTGTGTGGTATACAACAACAACAACACAAAATGTGGTGTCATAGGCACAGCAAAGAAAATCCTGGTCATCCATGATATTACATCCACAGGTTAAGATTTACAACATGTACTTTGGGAGGGCCTAAATCAACCTGTAACTCAGGGATCAATCTTTTTCTGTCCTTTGGTGCACCTGAATGTGAAATATTCTCTCTCTCTCTCTCTCTCTCTCACACACACACACACACACACACACACACACACACACGTTCTGAATTATGGGTTATAGCATAGATATCAGGGTTATATCTTTTCTCTCTATGGCCTCAATAGGTACACTGAGCAAATAATTTGAGAATCTGGGCTGTGTGAATAAGAACGTGGCATCAGAATCAGAAGAAGACTCATCAACAACCTGTGTTATGCAGATAACACAGCCCTGCTTGCTAAAAGTGAGGAACACTTGAAACACTGCAAAGGATCAAAGACTACAGACCTCAATATGGATTGCATTTCAACATCAAGAATACAAAAATCCACCAGATGCTCCACTGGAGAAGAAGGGGCAATCTCCTTCTGTACTAGTTGGATCCGACAGTGCACAGCACGGTGGTGGTGGTGGGGGGGAATCTTAAAAGAAGAAAAAAAATCGTCACCACTGGACTGATAAGCAATATCATGATAGATGGAGAGTACTGAAATTGTCAATGATTTCATCTTACTTGGATCTACAATCAATACCCTTGATAGGAGCAATAAGGAAATCAAGAGATAAATTGTCAGAGACCTCCAAATTACTGAAGAGCAATGATGTCAGTTTGAAGACTAAAATATGCCTGATTTAGACCATGGCTTCCAGTCACTTGCTATGCATCTAAACGCTGAATAAGGATGACAGAATAATTGATGCCTTTGAGTTGTGGTGCTAGAGAAAAAGCACTGAATGTCCTATAGACTGTCAAAGAGCCAAAGAGATGTGTCTAGGGGAAAGTACAGCCAGAGGGCTCCTTGGAGGCAAAGATGGTAAAATTTCATCTCACATATTTTGGGCATGTTGCTAGGAGAGGCTATTGCTTAGAAAGGAGTATCAGCTTGAAAAGATGGAGGGTCAGTGAAGGAGAGAAGGACCCTCAACATGACTGATTGGCCCAGTGACTGTGGCAATGGGTTCAAGTGAATCAGAGACATTGAGGAAGGCACAGGCTAGGACAGGGTTCAGATCTGTTGTTCAGAAGGTCACTATGGGTCATACTCAAAGCCAGCTTATGCCAATAACAACAAAGAAAGTTTGAGCTGGGAGTAATGTCAATTCCTGGACTCTAATATGACCTTCACTTCGCAGCTCATGGCTACAAGCTTTTATGAAATTCTATCACCAAGAAGCTCAGAATCTACTGTGTGATAATTAGGGAAATATCTGCATCTTCTTCAGACACTTCTTTCCAAAGGATATTAATTTAGCTCTCAGACACCACTGTTTAATCAGGAGCTAGTATAAGGTCATCTGCATGTGTGTTGAGGAACTACTAACAAATTCTCATGTATTCTTCACTGTGTCTTACTGAAGCAACCTACAGCCTGGGATACCTGCAGAACTCAGAATTAGGAAAGTCTTCTGTATCGATAAAACCAAATATGCCCACAACTATAAAATTATTTTCCCTCTCTCCCAAGATGTTAAGCGTCATAGCAAAGTCTGGAGCTTAATTCCATTCTGCTCTTTAACCAAGGCTGTAATTTGGTGCTCTCCTCTGCTCCATTACCGCATTACTCATTTCTTATGCTCTCACCCTGTGCTAGCAAGGAGTTTTATTTTATTGTTGGCTTTTCTTGGTTTATTTACTCCATCTGTGCAGGTATGTTTTAAAGCTAAATCTTCCAAAATTTTTGAAAGCAGTTTGTTTTTTAAAAATGATAAATGTCATAAAGGATATGCATTATGTCACCACAAGGAAAATATACTCTTCAGATGTATTTGTTTATCGGTTCCTGAAAAATCTTCATGGTTGGTCACGAAGGTCCAGGCTGAGCACACTGACACAGTAGTAAAGGTGAATTGTTGAGAGGTCCAGTCACAATGGTTGGTGATGTCAAGTGTCATTGAATTGAAGCCAACACACAGCAACCCTGTACGTCATAGAACAAACCCAGCCTGATTCTGAGCCATTTCACAGCCTCTGCTGTAATTAAGCCCACTGTTGAAGCCACTATGTCAATCTGTCTCTACGATGACTGGTAAGCTAAAAAAGGGATGAACTCTTTTTCATGTGTTTTCTTTAGAAAAGTTACCCCCACTCAAGAGTATTAGTAATTGAATTGCTCACCAGTCGCTGACTCAGTAACTGGCCAAGTTGTGCTTAAAATCACAGATTTTGGGGACAATAACTCGACTCTGCTCTTATTCGTGCTTCACAGTCATTTCACTGTGGACTTCTTTTGATTTTCCTCCTTACTATTTCTCAAATACATTTTTCTCTCCTTCACTCCCACTCCCATCTTTCAGTTTAGGCCTTTACCCCATTCGCATACAATGTTGGCAAATACTGTCATGGACATTGCTATGACTTTGGCCTCCCAGAACTCTCAATATCTGGAGAAATATCTTCAGCTGCAAAAGATAGAAGCTAATAACCATTGCTCTCAGCATCCCATGCAGTAAAGATACAGATAAGGAACTTGTATTCTGGCAATAAAATACCCACAATAACACTTAAAATCAGAGCAAAGCAATGCAAAGAAGCAGATGCCACTGTGAATTCACCTGGACAAGGGGAGCTGTAGAACCATCAGGGACAGTGGTCTTCCATTTGGGTCTTCAAGCAATTTCCAGGGCAATGGTGCTGGAAGTCAGATCATAGCAGCATTTTATTAAATAATTGTCAAAAGATATTTAATGACTTCCAGTTTGGGGAGGACAGAGTGGATGTACTTATCCTTGTCTTCTGGGGTTTTCTGTGCAGAGGCTCTGAGGTCCCATATGGCCCTATTTTCCCAAGGTTCTTGTTATTATGTGCCACACGTCAACTATGACTCACAAGGACCCTATGAAAAATAGATCTGAAGTTTTCCCTATCCTGTTCCGTCCTCATTATCTCTTATATGCTTGAGTCTGTTACTAGAGTCACTGTTACTAGTGTCAATCTATCGCATCATAATTCATTCTCTCTTTGCTGACTTCCACCTTTCCAAGCTTGACGTCCTTTTTCAATCCCTAGCTCCTCTCAATAACATAATCACATTCTCAGGCAAAGCTTTACCATCATTGTCTCTAAGGAGTACCCTTCTTCTCAATGGCTGACATGGAGAGAACAAGAATCTCAGAACTGTTAATTGTACTCATGCAAAACCTGTTGTTGTTGTTGTTATGTGCCGTCGAGTTGCTTGTGACTCATAGCGACCCTATGTACAACAGCCCTAAACTCTGCTCTGTCCTGTGCCAATCGCACTGTCTCTGACACTCCCATCCCAATTATCCCAGTCACTGAGTCAATCCACCTCATAGAAGGCCTTCCTCTCCTGTGCTGTCCCTTCACCTTACCAAGCATGATGTCCTTCTCCAAGGACTGGTCCCTCCTTACTACATGTCCAAAGTATGTCAGACGGAGCCTCAGAATCCTTGTCTCCAAGGAGCAGCCCAGTTTAACCCTTTCCAAGACGAATCTGGTTTTTTTCCTAGCAGTCCATGGTACCCTCAATACTCTTCTCCAGCACCACAGCTCAAAGGTATCAGTTCTCCTTCTATCCTCCTTAGTCATTGTCCAACTCTCTGATGCATAACAAGTGATAGCAAAAACCATGGCCTGTATCAGACGCACCTTAGTCTCCAAAGAGACACCACTGCTAAAGCAATGTATACCAAATTTGTAAGTAAACCAGAATAAAATAAAAAGCTTTAAAATAAAAGTAGAAGGTCAGTAAATAAGAAGATAAGGATTGACACGGTGACTGCAGCAATGAGCCTCTGGGCTTGAGCAAATGGAGACTGTGAGGCTCTTGCAGGCTTTGATCATTTGTCCACAGGGTCGCTATGAGTTGTCATCAACTCCACAGCACGCAACAGCAATATAGACAAGAGAAATATTTAAGAAAACTGGGCAGTAATGGGAGAGATCAAAGAAAAGTAAAAGGCTGCAAAGTTTGTACACATCACTCAAACTGGTAAAATATCAGTACCTACAGATTAGGACAAGTTATTAATCTATTATACCCACCCCACAGTCATCCATTTAGTTCTGACTTGAAGGGGGAAAAATATATATAATTCCACAGTTGTAGTTTAAGACGTCAACATGTTTATCAACAGTTTATAGAAACCCTAGACAAAAAATCAGCCAAGATATAGAACTTAAAAACACCATCAACTAAGAGGACCTAATCAGTATTTATAGAGCACTCTAGCCAGCTGAGAAAGAATATATATATTCTTTTCAAGTGCCAAAGAAACATATACTGAGATTCATTACATGCTAGCTATAAAAAAACCCTCAAAAAATTTAAAGGATTAAAATTGCTCAGAAAATGTTCTCAAACCACAATGCCATCAAAGGGGAAATCAACAGCAGACAGATGACTAGGAAATCCTGAAATACTTGAAAAAAAATCACTAATACACTTCTAAACAATTACTGAGTCAAAGAGAAAGTCTAGAAAGAAACTTCATTTTACTAGGATGTATAATCAACAAACACACAAATATTATTAAGCAGAATGCACTTAAACACAGTATTTGTTATTTTTGCTGGTGTATGTGCTGTTGAATGGGAACTGACCCCTAGCTAGCTGACCTTCCAGGGGGGCTTTCAGAGACAGTAAATCACACGGGAGGAGATTCCCCACCTTTCTCACTCAAAGCATCTGGCGGGTTGAAACCTTAGAGAAAAACATCTTAGATAAGCAATCTAAGCGTCCACTTTAAAGGAGCCTTGGTGGTGCAGTGCATAATAGATTGGGATACTAACAAAAAGGATCTTGGCTGAAAGCAGAGAGTACCAGAGGAATGTCTATATGTGTTTCATTGATTATATAAAGGTGTTTGACTGTGTGGATCACAACAAACTGTGGCTGACTCTGAGAAGAATGGGAATCTCAGAACATTTGATTGTGCTTATGTGAAATCTATACTTGGACCAGGAGGCAGTTGTCAGAACACAACAAGGAAACACTGCATGGTTCAAAATCAGGAAAGGTGTACACCAGGGATGTGTCCTAGCTTCATACCTTTTCAACCTGTATGCCGAACAGATCATTTGAGAGGCTGGGCTCTATGAGGAGAAATGTGGCATCAGGATTAGAGGAAGACTCATCAACAATCTGCATTATTCAGATGACATACCCTGCTGGCTGAAACTGAGGAGGACCTGAACTGCTAGCTGCAGAACAATTAAGTGTTCTGGATTCTCATTTTTCTGAGGGTTAGCCACAATTTGTTGTGATATGTACAAGGAAACACTGCATGGTTCAAAATCAAGAAAGATGTGCATCAGGTATATATCCTTTCCCCGTGCTTTCTCAATCCATGTGCCAAGGTGATCATTCTAGAGACCGTGCTTTATGAAGGTAAATGTGGCATCATGACTGAAGGAAAACTCATCAACCACCTGCATTGTACAGATGGCACAACCCCGCTTGCTGTGACTGAGGAAGCCCTGAAGAATTTGTTGCAGAAGATCAAGAACTGCGGCCTTCAATATGGATTGCACCTCAACAAGAAAACAAAAATCATCACCACCAGGCCAATAGGCAGCACCATGATATTGATGTTGTTGTTGTTGTTGTGTGCCATCAAGTCACCTGCGACTCATAAGAACCCTATGTACTATAGACCCCCACCCTATCATGAGCCAGTCTTACTGGCTCCAACACACCTACCCCTATTACCCCAGTTATTATCAATCTATTGCATCTAGGAGCTTCCTCTCCTGCACTGTCCCTCCATCCTTCCAAGCAAGAAGTCCTTCTCTAAGGACTGGTCCCTCTTGGCCATTTGTACCAAGTATGTGAGATGGAGCTTCAAAATACTTGCCTCCAAGGAGTAGCTTGGTGTAACCATCTCCAATATAGACCTGTTGGTTCTCTTGGCAGTCCATGGTGTGTCCAACACGTTTCTCCAGCACCACAACTCAAAGGCATAGATTCTTCTGTCATCCTTAGTCATTGTCCAGCTCTCTGATGCATACCAATGAATTGTGAAGACTCTGGCTTATCAGGCATAACTTAATCTCAAGACTGATACCTTTGCTCTTCAGCACTATGGAGATTTTCACAATGTAGTTTGTCTTTTAATTTCCTGACTCCTGGTGTTAAGAGTGTTGATTGTGGAGCTGAGGAAGCTAAAATTGTTTACAATCTCAACCTCTTCTCCATCCATCATGATTCTGCAGGTTGGCCCAGTGGTAAGTCTTTGTCTTCTTGATGTTGAGTTTCAGTCCACACTGAAGACTACAGTCCTTGACTTCTGCAGCAAATACTTCAGGTCCTCCTCAGTTTAAACAAGCAAGGTTATGCCATCTACATAATTCAGGTTGTTGATGAGTCTTCCTCCAATCCTGATGCCACATTCCTCCTCATAAAGTCCAGCCTCCCAAATGTCTGTTCTGTATACATGATAAAGACAACACGTAACCACAACAGCTTTATAACTAACGTGTTCTCCCTATAATCTGCCAGTTTTAATACTAATGTGATGATAATGTCATGAAAGGTAAGGAAAAGATCAAAGTTGTTAATGATTTTACCTTGCTCAGATGCACAAACATCAAACTTGCAACTTGCAAAAGGCAAGTTGCACTGGGAAAATCGGTTGTCAGGGATCTTTTCAGTGTGCTAAATAGAAACAATATCAATCTCAAGTCTAGGTGCACTTGATCCAAGCCCTGGTTTTCTCAATTGCTTGCTTAACATCTGAGAGCTGGACAATTACTAAGAATTACAGAAGACGAAATGATACCTTTGTGTTGGAGAAGAGTATTGAACATACAGTGGACAGCCAAGAAACAAACAAACAGGTCCTGGGTGAGGTGAGGCCAGGTTGCTCCTTGGAGGCAATTTTTAAAAAAATTCCTTCTCATATAATTTGGGCATGTTGTCAGGAGGAGAGCCAGTCCTTGAAGAAGGACATCATGTTTGGAATGGTGGAGGATTAGCACAGGAGAGGAAGACCCTGGATAAGATGGATTAACGGAGTGACCGCACCAATAGGGTCCGATGTCTCAGAGACGCTGATGTTTGCTCAGGATAGAACAAGGGTATGAGCAGCGTTCACTGGATCACTATAAGTTATAGTCAAATCAATGGCACATAACAAAGCAATAGCTAGTGGCTTTGAACCTTGTTTTTCCATGTGTTTGTTGTTAGCTCCCTTTGAGTTACCTCTACTCTCCCAGTCAACAAAAATAATTTCATTTCAAAGTTCTGAAGTGCTGGTGTACAAGAGTTTCTTTTAGCAGGTAGATAATACGGAGATAACATTTTTTATACAGCTGACAGATAATAGGGAGGACACACTCGTTATAAAGCTGGCAGGTAATAGGGAGAACACTCTAGGTATAAAGCTGTTGTGGCTCGATGCTGTCACGCTAGCTCCGATTGTAGCAACCTTATGTGTAACAGAATGGAACTGCTCAAACTGCATCACCTTCCTTTGCAGTACTTACCCTCACTGTTCTAGTCCCTGTTCCACCCATCTTGTTGAAGGATCTCTTTCTTTTGCTAAACCTCTACTTTACAAAGCATGTTGCCGTTCTCCAAGAATTAGCCCCTCCTGATAAAATGCCCAACATATGTCACACAAAGTATCAAGATCATTGCTTCTAAGCATTCTGGCTGCAACTCCTCAAAGACTTTTCTTTCAACAGTCCATAATATATTTAATACCCTTCATCAAAGGGAATGTAATTCAAAGGCATCAATTCTTCTTCAGCCTTCCCTATTCATTATTCAATTTTTGCATGCGTTGTTGTTGTTATGTGCCATCGAGTAGTTTGTGACTTAAAACGACCCTATGTACAAGAGCCCTAAATCCAACCTCGCTGTCTCAAACATATTCATTCCCACCACTCCACTCACAGAATCGATCCATCTCATTGAGGGTCTTCCTCTCCTGCGTCGTCCTTCCACCTTCCCAAACATGATGTCCCTCTCCAAGGGTCAGTCCCTCCTTGCAACATGCCCAAAATATGTTAGATGAAGCTTCAGAATCCTTGATTCCAGGGGACATTCTGGCTTCACCCTCTCCAGGACAAACCTGTTTGTTCTCCTACAGTCCATGGCATATTCATGGACTCTCTTCTCCAGCACCACAACTCAAAGGCATCAATTCTGTTTCTATCATCCCTATTCACTATCCAACTCTCCAATGCATAGCACGTAATTGCAAAGGCTATAGCCTGGATCAGGTGCACCTTAGTCTCCAGCCTGACATCGTTGCACTTCAGTACTCTTGAGAGGGTCTCACAGCTGACTTTCCCAATGCAATTCGTCCCCTGATTTCCTGGCTGCTGTTACCAAGAGTGTTGACTATGGAGCCAAGCAAACTAAAACTGTTAACTATCTCAATCTCTTCACCATCCATACTGATGCTGCCAATTAGCCCAGTGGTGAGAATCTTTGTTTTCTTGACTGAGCTTCAATCTATATTGAAGACTGCAGTCCTTGACCTTCTGCAGCAAGCGCTTCAGGTCCTCCTCAGTTTCAGCGAGCAGGGTTGTGTCATCTGCATAACACAGGTTGTTGATAATTCTTCCACCAGTCCTGATGCCACATTCCTCCTCATACAGCCCAGAATCTCAGGTGATCTGTTCTGCATACAGATTGAAAAGGTATGGAGACAAAATACATCCCTGATGGGCCCCTTTCTTGATTTTGAACCATCCAGTGTCTCCTTGCTCTGTTCTGATGACTGCCTCTTGGTCTGCATGCATAAATAAGTAAAATTATGACCCCAGTTCCTAATTTCCCGACCCTCAAAGGAACACTGAAAATAAGAAGGATTAAGTCAGGCACACCTTAGTATTTAAAGTGATATCTTTGTTCTTTTGGCACTTTAAAGAGGTCCTTGGCAGCCGATTTACTGGTTCAAAATTATAAGCTTACTTCAGAAAGTTGTCAACTTTTTCTTTCTAGAAAAGAAAATGTATTGCAATAGGTAAATATACTGCCAATGACCATTCCAAAGTGCTTAAGAGCAACACTTAGTTGGTTTTAAGCATTGTTTAAAGACTAAAATGCAGCTGATACAAGTCATGGTATTTTCAATTGCTTCATATGCATGGGCAAATTAGACAATGAACAAGAATGACAGAAGAATCCATGTCTTTGAAATGTGGTGTTGCAGAAGAGTGCTGGCAATCCCCTTGACTGCCGACAGAACAAACAGGTCTATCTTGGAAGAAGTGCAACAGGGCACTTTTTAGAGGCCAGGATGATGAAACTTTCTCTCACATAATTTAAGCATGTTGTCAGGAGGGGCTGGTTCTTGGGAAAAGGCAGAGGGTCAGTGATAGCGAGGACGATGGATTGATTGACACAGTGGCTGTAATGACGGATTCAAGTGTATCGGAGATGGTGAAGGTGGAGTACTAGAGAACAAGGTTCAGATCTGTTGCTCTTAGAGTTGGATGAGTTGTAGCTGATTTGACAGCACCTAACAACAGCAACAGCAACAAGGAATAAATAAAATTATGATCCCAGTTTCTAATTAGCCCACCCTCAAAGGAACACGTTGACCCACCCTGCACTGTCCCCTCGATCAGTTGTGTCCCAGACCATTGTGACCCACAGGGTTTGCACCTCTTGGGTTGGTTTTCAGAATCGGATCACCAGGCCTTTCTTCCTAGTGCACCCTAGTGGAAGCTCCAATAAAATCTGTTGGGCACCGTAGCAACAGGCAAGCCTCTAGGGACAGACTGATGGTGCCTGTGTAGGATCTGCACTGAGCAAGGATTGAATAGAGCTCCTGAAAGGAAGACTGCAATTCCACCGCTGAGTCACCAAAGCCCTCCAAGATAGCAGATGCTCACTTAATTGCATTTGAACAAATAAATGTATGGAATAGGCACAGCCATCAAACCACTGCATGCCTCACAGACTTCTCATGATAGCAACTGAGAGACGCCAAACCTAAAGGCTGAGCAGATAGGCTTCCAGCTTTTTGTTGTAATGCATCCTCTAGTATAGTCAGAAGGGAGAGTTGTGTCTATCATTCAAGGACCCAGCCTCTCTGGAATTTAGTTTTATTTTTAATTTTTGTTTTATATTGGTTTGCTTACCAAGTTTGTATACATTCTATTTCACACTATTCTTCATTAACATCGTTCCCATACATTATCTTTTATAAAATTAATTACCATTGGATTATGCCTATCATCCTTAATCCACCAGCCAGTGCATAGGAGAAAGGTGGGCAATACCTTCCCAGGAAAGTGACAGCCTTGGAAACTGGCTGGAGGGTCAGCTATGAGTCGGTTCTGGTGAGCAGTCAATGACTGAGACCTCCTCTCCCAGTTCCCCACCAAATCTGCTCTGTCACTCGACAAACTCCCCAAAAGGAGGGACTAGCTCTGCCCTTCCTTCCCCCTCATCCCGTATTCCATCAGGGCAGAGAAGAGAGCTGAGAAGGAGGGAAGGCAGGAGATTGCACACGCAGTCCTGTCCCCTGGAAGATGAAGGACCCGCCTGTTGTATTCCCCAGACAGCGACAGCCAGGCGGGCTCCATGAGAGAGTGAACTCTTGTTGACCCGCAGCCAAGAGCACCACACTTGTTCAGAGACAACCCCTTCCGTCCTCCAGAGTGCAAGCTCTCAGCGTTTTTCTGCAGATCTGCTTCATTTTAAATTGGTCACATAAGGAGGGCTTTGTGGCGGCTGTTGTGTTTACATGCCTGGAAGATGCTTTGAGCTGAGAACCTCTGCTTGGCCTGTTGTTGCCCCGACCAAATGCTGTGATCAAATGACCCCTGGAAAAGGCCTAAATGCAAAGTGCTGACAACTTTTTTTTTTTTTGCATTTGCACTCATGAGGTGCAAATGGCATGGATAGAATATCTACAATAAGTGAATATGGATAAATGAAAGAAAGAGCCCTTGAGGCCTGGACTGGCTTGTTACAGCAGCAGCACCGCGTAGGTTGGGAATCTGTGGACAGGGAAGGAGTAGGCGGAGGCACCACAGGAGGCGGAGAGAGTCATGCTGACCTTTGTGTAGGCTTTTATCTGCTAGCTCTGTTACAACACCAAAGCTGGCTTGGGAAAGAGGCCTGCTATTCAGGAAGGTGTTAGAGATATTGTCAGCTCTACAGAGACAGGGAGTGCAGAGGATAGAACTCTGGGTGGTTTCTGATGTGATGATGCTGGTACACACGAGGGTTGTTGTGTTAGGTGCTGTCAAGTTGAATACAGCTTACAGTGACCCTGTGAGCAGCCGACCCGAACCATGTGTCGTCCTATCAATCCTGTGTCGTCCTCATCTGACACACAAGAGCCTCTTGCTGAAGTCACCATGTCAGTCTATCTCCTCGGGGGTGTTCCCCTCCTTCACTGGCCTGCCATCTTTCCAAGCATGATGTCTCTTTCCAAGAAATAGCTTCTCCCAGCTACAGGGGTGTAAGAGCTGGTATTCACAAGGGTTCTTCGCTTTCGCAAAATTCTTTTTGAAAGAGACTCAACAGATGTTTGAGATCCTGTCTAAAATTAGAGTGTTGCAGACCAAGGGTAATTTTATAATTATTAATAATGAGACTTACAGCCAGGAATGAGATAGAACAGAGAGCATAAAACAGGGGGCCACCAGTTCTTGACTGAAGACCCCAAACCAAGCTTCTCTGTATCTTTATTGAAAATTATCAGGAAGTAAATCACAAAGAAAATTCAATGCAAATGAATCCAAACTCTTTCTATTGAAAACCTTCCCCTGACTCAGGAGGGAGGGGTTAGCAAATACAAGAATCTGGTAAACCCTTAAGGATTGCCTTAGTGCCTCAGGGTGAACTCTAGCTTGAACGGTGCCTCCCCCACGTCCTGAAATAGCATTCAGTTTATTACACATATTTAGTATTGGCTTACTATATTAGAGGATCCCTGAGTGGTGCCATTAGCTACATGCTTGGGCTGCTAACTGAAAGTCTGGTCATTTGTTCCTGGAGGTACTTCGGAAGAAAGACCTGGCAATCAATCTTCTTCCAAAAGGTCACAGCCATTGGTATCCCTGTGGAACCATTCTCTAACACATGGGGAGATGGCTTTTAGAAGGAATCAGTGTGACAGTTATTGGTTGAAGTTTTTGTTTGTTTGCTTTGAGAAGTAAAGAAACTAGCAAAAAGTGGATGAAGCATACAGGTTTAGATCTCAATCATTTTGATTCTGAACCAAGTATTTATTCCACCAAAATCGTGCTTAGAAGTTGGTGTTGTTACTGCCCTGGATTTGACTCCTGACTCATAGAGACACCCTGTATAACAAGTCTTTTACTTGGCACTGAAATACACCACACACTATGCCT
>NW_006400001.1:1198208-1200511 GCF_000299155.1 Elephantulus edwardii
TGATGTCTCTTTCCAAGGACAAGTCCCTCCAGACAACATGTACAAAGTATGTGAAATGAAGTTTCACATACTTATCTCTAAGAAGGACTCTGGTTGAATGTCTCTCAGGATAGATTTGTTTGTTCTTTTAGTAGTTCATGGGCTATTCAATACTCCTCTAACATCATAGCTCAATGACACTGATTCTTTCTCAGTCTTCCTTATTTATGGTTCAACTTTCAAATGCATAGGAAGCAATTGAAAAGACCATGGCTTGAAGCAGGTGCACCCTAGTCTTTAAACTGACAACCTTGCTCTTTAGCACCTTATAAAGGTCCTTGACAGTGGACTTGAGGGGAGGGATTGTATAACAAGGAAATAATTTTTCTTTTACTTTTCAAAGAGAATAGCAAATTGAGGGGGAGGTTGGACAGGGGTAAAGTGCAACAATGCATGAATGGAAATCCAAAGTCTGTAAACTTTCATTAAAATTAATTAAAAAATTAAAATAAAATCCCTGATAGCAGATCTTTCCCAATGCAATATAGAGATATGCAAAAGTAACATCCACAGTTATGTTTTGTGAAAAATCATGAAACTTTTTTGTTGTCTATTACTTATATATTTTCTGGATTGGTCTTAAGGGGGGGAAAAAGGTTGTCTGAAAACCCCCCAAAAAGTAGCTGGAGTTGTAATTCTGATTCTTGAGGCTTTGGGGGCCAGAGGCAAAATCACTTTTGTTGGAAGCAAGAGGCAAAGGCAATACATGTTTTTCCTTTTGCATTGTGTCAAAACTCCAAGTGATTTGTCTTGGTTATACTAATAATTTATCCTCACTGGCCCATCACATCCCCACTCCAATAAAATAAACAGGAAGGAAAAGATAATTTGGTAAAAAGAAAAATCGTTACATATCATTGTTTTCTTTGGGAACAACGTAGCATGTCCCCAAACACTAATCTTGCTGAGTAATTAATGTCATAAATGTCACTATTCTCATCCTTGACATTTGGTTTGGATCCTGGCAAGGCACAATGAATTAGAGAAAAGAAATTGCCCTGTTTTCAGCACATGTGTTGAACTCTGCCATGAGGTTTTAGTATTCCTCCAGATATCTGAAAAAATTTTAACAGCTAGATAGACGCCTCTTCTTGGGCACTTCTGACATTGCCTTGTGGCACCTGTTCAGAATCTGCACTGTTGTGTGGTCCTGGTGAAGCATTCAGCGCTCCATGGGAGGGAGTCTGAACATGCCATAGGTTTGCCACCTCCCCTGGACTGTACTTCTTAGAAACACAGTGTCACATACAGCTGAAAAGTTCAGCCACTTTTGAATGATTGAAACGAAGAAAATTCTGCCTCATAGCAATCTGCCACTGGGTTTCTGAGGTTGTAAGTCTTCACAGGAGGAAACTGCTCATCTTTCTTCGGCTGAATTTGAACCACTGATCTTTCAATTAGTGCAGCCGTTAGTACATCTTGCCACTGGATAATAATAACAACAACAATGAAAGTTACAACAGCTACCAATTATCAATCTTTTACTATGCAATAGACATTCATGTTCATGCTTAAACAACATTTTTCTCAGGTCAGCAATTTCCTATCTTGGTCACCTTTGGCAAATTTCTTAGCCTCTGTGATGCTTATATTCATATTCAGAAAATGAGGATATTACAGTACCCTTGTAGAAGCAGCTTATATATTAAGCATTAGAGAAGTAATTTTCTATGTTATCACTAGAGAACCCACGTTGTTCTAACAGCCACCTTAAGAAATATATATTTGTTTGGGTTTGGGTTTGTTTGGTGTGTTTTGTTGTTTTCGTGTTTTTTAAGATGACAACTAAAAAATAAAAATACATTGGAAACTATAGTGGTAGCCTTCAGTATTGTAAATAGATTGTTCTATACAGACCTTTTTGCTGTTTATACTGTATGTAATAAAGTCCTTCCTAGACCCTATGTGAAAAGAGAAGTGCAGCGATTGAATCTTCATTATGTTTTTGTCGGCAGAGACTTCTTGTGTAATTTAACTGTGCCATGTTATTAAAAAATGTGAACTGAAAAAGAAATGTGTGCCTCACACCACAACAAGATAAAGGTAACTAATCCAATAGAAAAATGGACACAGGTTATGAACAGACAATTCACTGAAGAAGACATTCAGATGGCTAACAAGCACATGAAGAAATGTTCAAAATCCCTAGCTCTAAGAGAGATGCAAATCAAAACAACTATGAGGTATCATCTCACCTCAGACAGAATAGCAAACTTTAACAGAATAGCAAGCAACAAATGCTGGCGAGGTTGTGGAGAAACTGG
>NW_006400001.1:1200911-1213294 GCF_000299155.1 Elephantulus edwardii
GTTGGGGTAAGACTGATAAAAACTGGATAAATTATATATACTGCACTGAAACAGATGAGGGAGAGAATAATTTGAAAACTATATGTTATAGAGTATTATGGTTATCACAAGAGTCCAGAATTAAGGTTGCTTAGTGGCGTGTACTCGGGGCAGTGGGAGGGGTGCGGGTGGATTGTATACTAATGAAAGAATTTTTCTTTTACTCTTCAAAGAGAGGAGCAGACTGGGGGGGAGGGCTGGGCAGGGAGAAAAGTGCAACAATCAATGAATGGAAATCTAAAATCTCTGTATATGTTCGTTAAAATTAATAAAATAAAATTTTTAAAATATATGCCTCAATAATTTTGGCAATAATATGTGTTGCTAAGTTCTCTAGTACAGGCTGACCCAGCTTGGTTACCATTCCTGGACTATATCCTGGACATGGCCCTGGGCCTGGACACCCACGAGAATTCAGAAACAATAACGACTTCCAAATGTGAAGAAATCTCAACTGTCAACCACAATGAACTTTGTGTAACCCCTATGTCCAATCTCTGTATATAAACCCAATCTTTGCTTCCCCTCGGGATCAGAATAGTTTAGGCAATAGCTGACATTTTCAATCCACCAATATTAAAAGGTTTGTTAATCCTCAAAATTGGCTGAGTGTTTAAATCTCACATTTTCTGCCATAACACCCTCTCTACACAGACTCCAACTCGTAAAAACCCAAGGTCCAGCAGATAAAACCTGTGTAAAGGGTGAGACTGAGCCTGCAATGGGCCCCAGGTGAGCCTGCAATGGGCCCCAGCACGGCAATGATGGTGAGGAAGCCATGAGACCAGAAGCGGTTTGTCCTGTTTAACTTATGCCCATTGCTACAGCTACTGCATCAGTTCATCTCATGCAGGGTCTTCCCCTTTTTGGCTGATCCTCTAATCTACGAAGCGTTGTACCCTTCTCCAGGAACTGACCCCTCCTGATAACATGCCCAAAGCATGTGAAACCAAATCTCACCATCCTTGTCCCCAAGAACATTCTCACTACATTTCTTCAGGGCAGCTAAGTGTCCACTATGTATTCTTCATTTAAGGAGTAAAGTGTTTTTGTTGTGATGTAAGTATATTATCTTCATATTACAGATGGGAAAATTGAGGTTCAGTAAAAAGCTGAGGTAGAATCTCAGGTCTGCCTTAATCCACAGTTTTGTCTGTTACTTATTAGGAACATTAGCATATCTAATTACATTTTTAACATGGTTCCAATTCAGTTCACTATCATGTTAAAAAAAAAATTCTCCCTGCCCCTTACTGTATTTTTATTTCAGGCTTTTCAAATAACTTTCTCATCTTGATGTTTGTGATTATTATCCGATTTACTAATAAAAATTTATCAGACATGAAAAAAAAATGACGTGCTCTGTTCCTTCCCCATGGTTAAATATTGAGTAAATAAACGAATAAAGGACTACATTCTTGTATATCCTACACTTTGTTATTGTTGTTTGCCATTAAGTCGGTACCAACCTATAGCTGACCCTCCAGCAGATTTTCAAGAGGCAGTAAAATCGTGCAGAAGGAAATTGCCTGTCCTTCACTTCCAGAACATCTGGTGGTTTGAACTGCATGCCTTTGGAATTGCAGCATAGCTTCTTACCACTGTTGTTGTAACTGTTATTGTTATGTGTCATCAAGTCACCTACAACTCATAGCAATGCTATGTACAATAGCTCTGGAACTAGCCTGTCCTGCGCCAGTCTCACTGACTCTAACACACCTACCCCCGTTGCCCCAGTTACTGCATCAATCCATCTAATCCAGGATACTCTCTTGCTCTGTCCATGTACCCTTCCAAACATGATGTCCTTCTCCAAGGATTGGTCTTCCCTGTCCACAAGCCCAAAGTATGTGAGACAGAGCTTCAAAATCCTAGTCTCCAAGGTGAAACTTGGTTTCACCCTCTCCAAGACAGTTTTGTTTGGTTTTGGTTTTGTGGTCCATGGTGTGTTCAAGATTCTTCTCCAGCAACACAACTCAAAGGCATTCGTTCTTCTTTTGTCATCCTTAGTCATTATCCAGTTCTCTAATGCATAGCAAGTAATTGCAAAGACCATGACTTGGATCAGGTGCACATTAGGCTTTAGACTGGTATTGTTGCTTCTCAGTACTCTGGAGAGGTTCCTGACAACAAATTTTCCCAGTACAATTCTTTGATTTCCTGACTTCTGGTGCCAGGAATGTTGATTGTAAGGATAAGTGTAAGCTGTAAGTGTTAACAACCTCAATCTGTTTTCCATCTATCATAGTGCTGCCAATTGGCCCAGTGGTGAAATTTTTTTTTCTTCTTAATGTTGAGCTTCAATCCATATTAAAGACAACAGTCCTTGACCTTCTTCAGCAAACACTTCAGTTTCTCTTCCGTTTCAGCAAGCAAAGTTGTGTCATCCGAATAATGTAGATTGTTGATGAGTCTTTCTTCAATCCTGATTCCACATTCCTCCTCATAAAGCCCCAGTCTCCTGAATTGTCTGTTCTACAAATGGATTGAAAAGGTATGGAGAAAGGATGCATCCCTGATGCATTCCTTTCCTGATTTTGAAGCATGGTTCTTTCCTTACCAGTAGTAAAATTATTATTCTCATATCACTGATTAACATCAGAGTCTTTTAAGTCTTCATTTCCTTCTCAGTCTTTGCTCTCCTAAACCTTTAAGTATTAATGCTTGATGATGGCATGTGCCAAGAATACTTTTTCCAATTTGTTCTATAACCATTATTGTTGTTGTTAGTTGTCATTGAGTTGAATACAACCCATAGTGACCCTATGAACAAGAGATCTGAAACATGTCCCATCCTGTGCAGTCCTCACTCTTTCTGACACACTTGAACCTATCGCAGCAGTTACTGTGCCAATCCCTCTGGTTAAGGGTCTTCCTCTCTTTTGCCAATCCTCTACTTTTCCCAGCATTCTATTTCTCTCCAAGGAATAGCCTCTCCTAGCAACATGACCAAAGTATATGAGATGAAACTTTATCATCTTTGCCTCTAAGGAGCACTATGGCTGCACTTTCTTTAATGAATATTTGTTTGTTCTTTTGCAAATCCATGGGATGTTCAATACTCTGCTCCAACACCAAAGCTCAACAGTATCAATTCTTCTGTCATCCTTATTCACTGTCCAGCTCTTAGACCACTAGTCTTAGGATATATGGAATGACTATATCTTAGAGAAAAGTTTTGGGAGTAGACTAAGGTGGATCTCAATGAACTGTAACCAAGAGTTGTCTAAGGAGTCTGTACCAGAAAGCAATGAAGACCTTTCTTTTTTTTTTTTTTTTTTTCGTTGCAGAAGCTTTATTGAACAGAAAAATGGCGAAATGGCCAGACCTTTCTGAATACAGGTTCCTCCTCTCAGCCTTGGTTTCAGTCCTTTCAGAGAAAGAGCGCCACCTACTGACGCCAGGCTCCACTTGTAACTGCCCCACAGCTGGGCTTCCCTCTCTTTGTGCATGGCCGAAAGGAGACTTGGTGATGTAGGGAGTCTCATATCTGGCTCACAACTGAAAGAAAGCTCAGCATTTGGAATCCATCAGCTGCTCAGCCAGAGGAGGATAGGCGGTGTCTTCCCGTAAAGATCTACTGTCTCGGAAACCCAATGGAGAATCATGAGTCAAAACAGTGAATTTTGGCCTGTGGTCAAATGATTGCACAATGTTCTTCTGAAAACAACAGTGGAATCTTGGTCTTGACTTTCAGCTCTTGTACGGGAAATACCACTGAGACAGAGAAAAATCACACCATGTTGAATATATTCCTGTGAGGAGTTGTAGAGTTGGTTTTAACTGATAGCTACTCCATAGTCAAAAGAATAAAACCCTGTCCCATCCTGGGCCACATTCACAATCTTTGCTTTGAAAATAGGACAGGCTGCACCACAACAAGATAAAGGTAAATAAAGCAATAGAAAAATGGGCACAGGATATGAACAGACACTTCACCAAAGAAGACATTCAGATGGCTAAAAAGCACATGAAGAAATGTTCGAAATCCCTAGCTCTAAGAGAGATGCAAATTAAAACAACTATGAGATGTCATCTCACCCCAGTCAGAATAGCAAAATTTAACAGAACAGCAAGCAACAAATGCTGGCGAGGTTGTGGAGAAACTGGAACCCTTATTCACTGTTGGTGGGAGTGTAAAATAGTGCAACCACTGTGGAAGGAGGTATGGCACTTTCTCAAAAAGTTGCAAATAGAGATACCATTTGACCCAGCAATTCCACCTCTGGAATTCCACTTATATCCAAGCAGATATATGCACACCCATGTTTATTGCCGTTTTTTTCACAATAGCAAGGAGTTGGAAACAACCTAAGTGCCCATCAACAAAGAATGGATAAAGAAGCTGTGGTATATCCACACAATGCAATACTACACTGCACTGAAAACCAAGGAACTCATGCAATATTTAAAATGGGTGACCCTGGAGGACATTATGCTGAGTGAAGTATCTCAGCCACAAAAGGACAAATACTGCATGGTGCCACTTTTGTAAAACAAGACTGACCTCGGGGTTGGGGGGATACTGAGAAAGATGGGTTCAATAATTTATACTGCATTGAAACAGATGAGGGAGAAAACTGTTTAAAAAGGGTATGTGATTAGGTATTTTTGTCATGACAGGTGTCCAGAGCGAAGGCTGTATAGAGGAGTGGACCTGGGGGTAGGGATTGTAAAACAATGAAAGAATTTTTCTTTTACTTTTCCAAGAGGTTAGTGTACTAGGGGAGAGGGTTGGGAGGGGAGAAAAGTGCAACAATGAATGAATGGAAATCCAAAGTCTCTGTAAATTTTCATTGAAATTAATAATAAACTTTAAAAAAAAGAAAATAGGACAGGCCAATGTGGTTATGCTAGTAAAGGCCTCTTTCAACTACTAAAGAGCAAAGATGTCACTTTAAAGACTAAGGTACAAGCCTTTTCTCCTTATCTTCTTTCAAGGAAAAAGGCCTGTCCCTTGGGAATGTAACTTTCTGCTAAATTTATCATTTCTATTAACCCCCCCAAAAAAGACTCAGGTACACGTGGCCCAAGCCATGGTATTTTCACATGCTTCTTATGCATCTGAAAGCTGAACAATGAATAAGAATTACCGAAGAGGAACTGATGCCTTTGATTGGGGTGTTGATAAAAAATACTGAATAAATTGTGGGCTGTCAGAAGAATAAAAAATCTGTCATGGAGGACGTACAACCAAGGACCTTCTCAGAGGCATGTATGCTAAAATGTTAGGTCACATACTATGGGCATGTTGTCCAGAGGGGCCAACTTTGGAAGCAGACATCATACTGGGGAAAGTGGAGGGTCAGTGAAAGAGAGGACACCCCTCAATGAGATGGATTGACTCAGTGATTGCAATAGTGGGTTCCAGCATGGATGAGACAGTGAGACTGGTGCAAGAAGGGACAAGGTTCAGGTCTGTTGTTCACAGGGTCACTATGAGTCAACTCAATGATACCTAACAACAACAACCACAATGTGGCTTTGTGTCTAACCACAAATGAATGGATTGAGAAGTTGTGGTATATTCAGACAATGGAATACTATGCAGCACACAGGAGCAATGATTTTGTAAATTACTACCTAACTTGGGAGGGACTGGAGAGCATTATGCTGAGTGAACTAATTCAGTCCCACAAGGAAAAATACTGTATAAAACCATTACTGTAGAATTGAGTATGAGGATCCAAGGGGTGGGGGGGAGAGGGTGGAAGCAGACAAGTGAGGATGGGCCAGGGGGTGATGTGTTAATTATAGGGCAGCACAATTCACTGGGTTGGGAGAAGGAAGTGGGAAGGATCTTTTGTGAAAATGTATTCAAACTTTGTAAATAAATCAGTATAAAAATTTAAAGCAAAACAAGAAACAATATGGCTTTATGAGGCAGGGTGGAAACATTAACATTAAGACTTTTTCCAAAAGGTAATTTTCATTTTCCTGGCAAGTGTGTCTGTGAAATCAGCCTTAGGTTACCCATAGCAGGAGAATTGTAACAGATTGGTAACTGAGAGGTCAGCAGTTCAAAAACAGCAGCAGCTTATGAGGGTTGGGGGGATCCTTAGTCTCCTCTCATAAGACTTAGAGCCCCAATGAGGGAGTTTATGAGTAGGAAGGAACTTAACGGAGGTGGGTGTGGTGTAGCAAGTCAAGGTCAGCCATTCTTTCAAAAATAGTGTCATCACTTCCACTGCCACGTCTTCCTGAGAAAATTCAAGTTATAGCATTAAACAAGAAAGGTCAATGTCAAATAACTCATGTGACTGCCAGTGTCAGGAAGCCCATCCCAGAACTGACTCAGCTTTCAAAGCCCAGATCCTCTCATTGGAGAAAGTGCAGAGAGAATGTAGCCTTCGGAGCTGGTGATCTAGTGCTTTGAAGAAGCCGTTGTGGACAGAGTGGAGTTTATGGCTGTTGTACATAGGATCGTTATGAGTCGCAGGTGACTCGACGGCACATAACAACAAATAACAAGCACCTTGGGCTTGGTAGCACTAGGCCAATGTAGTTCTTCTTTATGTTGTCATTGCTATTGTTGTTAAGTGCCGTTGAGTCGTAGATGACTCATAGCCACCCTATGAACGTAAGACTTGAGCACTGTTCATAGAGTTCCCGGGGGCAAGCCATTTCGGAAGTGGATGCCACTCCTGCCTCAATAAATAAGAATGACAGAAGAAGAATTGATGTATTTGAGCTGTGGTGTTGGAGAAAAGCACTGAACATCCCATGGACAGCCAAGGGTACAAACAGATATGTCTTGAGAAAATGCAAGCATAGCACTCCTTGGTGGCAAAGATGATAAAACTTTATCTCACATACTTCTGGCATGTTGCTAGGAGGGACTATTCGTTGGAGAGAGACATGATGCTCAGAAAGGCAGAGGGTCAGTGAAGGAGACGAAGACCCTCAACCAGATGGAGTGACACAGTGACTGCCACAATGGGCTCTAGTGTGTCAGGAAGCATGAGGACAGCACAGGATAGGATAGGGTTCAGAGCTCTTGTTCGTTGGGTCGTTATGGGTCATACTTGACTCGCTAGCACCCAACAACAACCCAATGTAACCTCTTGACTAGCAAGAATTTTTTAAAGAATGGCTAGAAACGCCCTCCCAATGCGCTGCCTTCCCACATTTATTTGTTGAATGAAACTTCCCTCACTTGCCACCCCCAGCTTCACAGTTCTGAAAAGCAGTTAAAAAAAAGTTTAAGAAAGCCAACAACGAATGCTTTTTGAGCCATCAAATTGGCTAAGCGAAGATGAATCAGAAGCCTGTGAATTAAATTTCCCCTCAAGTCCCATAGATATCCAATAAATAAATTAAGTGCATGTGGATTTAAAAATTAAAGGCGAGAAGGCTGGAGGCAAAGGCGCATTTGACATTTGAAATAACAGAAGCTGGAGAGGAGGCGTGGAGCAAGCACGCTTACCTGATGTAACCGGGGACGTGGTCCCTGCATCGCCTGCTTGCCCCGTTGTTTGGGGAGTGGAATGGCGTGGCAGGAAAATTCAATAAAGCTCTCGGGGCACCAGGTGTGATTGAGAGCTATCATTTCACAAAACCATGTCAGCTGACTCCAGTCAAGACCTCCATCCAGGAGGGCCCATGACTGCTAAAGTTACTCCCTCCTTCACACGCACCCTGTCTTTTTTTTTTTTTTATGGTGAGAAAAATTTGTGTTTAGAATTAGTCACCTGGACTCAGTTTAGATGATCCCAATTTTGTTGGAAACATCCAAAGCATCATAATCAGGAGCAAGATGAACATAGGCCTTCTCTCCATCAGGCCTAATCAAAGTGTTGACCTTGGCCACATCAATGTCATAGAGCTTCTTTACAGCTTGTTTAATTTGGTGCTTATTGGCCTTGACATCCACGATGAACACAAATGTGTTATCTTCTGTCTTTGTAAAAAATTTTTTTATTATTACTATTAATTTCAATGAACATCTACAGAGATTTTGGAATTCCATTCGTTTATTGTTGCACTTTTCTCCCCACCTACCCCACCCCCACCCCCACCCCCACGTCACCCCCCTCCTTGAAAAGCAAAAGACAAACTCCTTCATTGGTACACAGTCCCCTCCCCCATCCCGCACATCTCCACCCCGACCCCAAGTATACTCCACTCTGCAACCCTCATTCCGGACTCTTATGATAAATTATGTTTACTGCATTGAAGCCAAAGAGGGAGAGAATAGTTTAAAATCTTCTGTCTTCTTCATGGCTGACTCAGTGGTCAGGGAAAACTTGATGATGGCATCGTGGTCAAGCTTGGTTTTCCTGGGGGCGCTCTTCTGGGGGCATTTTGGCTGCTTTAGAGTCTCAGTGTCTTAGGCCGACAGGTGACGTGCGGTTCTTCTTTTTTTTGTGGCTGTGGATGCCCTTCAGGACACCTTCTTGACCTTTAATACCTTTGCTTTGGCTTCAGTTTTGGGAGTGGCTGGGATTTCCTTCTTCTCTTTCTGTATCATCTTCATAGAAAGCGCACCCTATCTTTATAAAGTTTGCCCGCAGCTCCAAAGCACAGCTCTTGCCTTCTGATCAGCCAGGCAATAGACTGCAGAAATCTAAAAAGGGTTCTTTCATTGTGACCCAGTTATTCCACCTCGAGGACTTGAAACCTAAGTAAGGAATGCTGTTCCTTTAGTGTTCATAGGGGTTTCAAAGGCCTGTTACTTAGGAAGTAGGTGGTCCATGCTGCTTCCTAGTCAGTCTTATTCAGGGAGAACCACCCAAATCTGTCCACCGTGGGTAACTCTTGTGGCATATGACACACCATGATGGATGAGGAGGAGATTGAAACTGTCACCAGCTTCATCTTGCTTGGATTCGCAATTAACACCCTTGGTACAAGCAGTCAGGAAATACGGAGACACATGGCACTGGGAAAAGCTGCAGTTATTGACCTCTCCAAATTATTGAGGAGTAATTATGTCAATTTGAGGACTCAGGTGTGTCTGATTCAAGCCATAGTCTTTCTGATCACTTGCCATTGATGCCTTTGAGCTGTGGTGTTGGAGAAGAGCACTGAACATCCCACGGAAGGCCAAGAGAATGAACACATATGTCTTGGAGAGGGTGCAGTCCGAGTGCTCTTTGGAGGCAAGAATAATGAGGCTTCGCTTCACATATTTGGGGCGTGTTGCTAGGAGGGGAAATTCCTGGGAGAGGGGCACATTGCTGGGAAGGGTGGAGGGTCAGCGAAGGAGAGGAAAACCCTTAACTAGGTGAATTGACACAGTGACTGCCACAATGGGCTCTTGTGGTTCAGGAAGTGTGAGGATGGCATAGGCTAGAACAGGAGTCAGATCTTTTGTTCATAGGGTCGCTATGAGTCACACTCAACTCAACAGCATCTCACAGCAACAACAACAAGGAATCCTGAGCAATGATGTCAATCTAAAGACTAAGGTGCATCTGATCCAGGCCATGGTCTTTGCAATTACTTGCTATGCATCAGAGAGCTGGACAATGGCCGGAGAAGAGTCTTGAACATTCAAAAACCAGCAGGAGAACAAATAGGTCTGATTTGGAGAGGGTGAAACCAAGTTTCTTCTTGGAGGCAAGAATTTTGAAGCTCTGTCTCACATATGATGGGCATGTGGCCAGGAGGGACAATCCTTGGAGAAGGACATCATGCTCAGAAGGGTGGAGGGACAGTGTAGGAGAGGAAGACCCAGGACGAGATGGATTAATACAGAAACTGGGGTAATGGATGTAGGTTTGTCAGAGTCAATGAGACTGGCTCAGGATAGGGCAGGCTTCAGAACTGTTGTACATAGGATCGCTATGGGTCGCAGGCTACTCAACGGCACATAACAAGAACAAGGAATCCTGAGATGTGGCCAAAGTTGTTTGAACAAAGATATTCTCCATGGTGCCATTTGTGTTGTTAAGTGCTGTCTAGTCATAGACCCTATGAAGAGTCATAGTGACCCTATGAACGAAAGATCTGAACACTTGGATAACTTTCGTTGTTTCTCCAAGTTCATAGAGTTTCAGGTGCAAAAGCTATTTCATAATATAGTGGATGCCATTGCTGCTTCCAAGCTTGTTTTAACTGGTGAGCTCCACCAAACATTGTCCGCCATGGGTAACCATTATCACATTTGACACATCAGTGTCACAGTATTTATCATTACAGCAACCACGAGTTACCTCTGTACAGCAAATGGACAGACCAGTGCTATGCCACTTAAAAAGAATGTTTGGCCGAAAACAATAAAAACCAGGCCTGAGGACCGCAGATTAAAATCACCCACCTTTAAGCTGTCGAAAATTTTAAAGCAAACCGGTGTCTAATAAAGCACTAGGTACAAAAACTTAGTCACTAGGGCAATCTACTTTACTACCAATAAATGTGAGTTGGTGACCTTGCTTTGGGACACTACTGACCAGCTTTGGGACTTTGGGCCAGTTACATAATCTCCACGAGGCTCTACTTTCTCACCTATAAAAAGGGAGATGACTCCTTGGGTTTGTTGGGAGAATAAAATCAGACAAAACAAAGTGCTTAATGCTCATCAGCTTACTGTCAAAGCTTGTTACCAGCAAGTTTGAACCAACTTAAAGCAGACTCTCTACTGAGTTTCTGAGACTATAAATTGCATGGGAGGAGATTTCCCGTCTTTCTCCCTTTGAGTAGCTAGAAGGTTCGACCCACCAGAGATGGAAGATCTTCATATCATAGCAGCATGACTCTCCACGGACTACTCCACAGAGTCCCCTGATGTTCACTCTGCTCAAACTCACTTCCTTGCCATCAGGCTCGAACCAATTCTTAGCTGATCCTGTCGAGGTTTCCTGCGACTTAATCCCCTGGGGGAAGACTGTCTATCTTTCTCGCTAGGGGCCACTGGTGGATTTGAACTCTCACAGAGATATATCCTTTGGATTAGCAGTACAACTGTCTGCCCAGAGGTCATCAGCGTGTTGTTGTTGTTATTGTTGTGTGCCATGGATTATAAGATGACTCACGGCAACCCCGTGAACAATGGCTGTGAACCCTGCCCCATCCTGTGGCATCCTCGCCATCTCTGACACATCCGAGCTCATTGCTATAATCACTGGGTCAAGTCCATCTCATTGAGGGCCTTCTTTTCTTTCTCTGACCCTCCACCTTTCCAAACATGACGTACTTCAAGGACAAGCCCCTTCCTACAACATGCCCAAAGTATGTGAGACGGAGTTTTACCACCGTAGCATCCAAGGAGCACTCTGATTTCACCTCCTCCAGGACAGAACCATTGTCCTCTTGGCAGTCCCTGGGATAGTGGAATCAAAATTATGACTGTGTGCCTATTTATGTATGTATTGTGCAACCACTATAAATTATATTTTAGAGGGTATTTAAAAACATTGGAAATGTTTACCATGTCTTTCAAGATAATGAAACAGAATATAAAACTAACATGATGTATAAGACAATTCTATAAAAATAGGCACTTTATGAACACAGAAAATAACGACCAGAGGAAACTTCATCAGAGAGTAAAATAAAAAGAGAATCAAAATGCCTGATGGGGAGAACATATGGGTGAGTTCAATCCTGTTTTTTGTGCTTTCCTTTATTTTTAAAAGCATTCACCTAATATTTCAACAAGGGAGGTCCATCCCTTTGGGAATGTAACTTTCTAATAAACTTATCTTTACTATTTTACTCTTTGAAAAAAACAGCATCCACCTATTCACATCTGCCTGGACCATGGAGGACCTTGTATAACTCAGGAGGGGTTGCTGATTAGGTATTGTGATCCATAAGCTCGTCATTGGTTGATTTCAAATAAGGGAGCTCTCAGATGGCATAGTCCATAGAGAATTGTGCTCCTACCAAAACGTGCCTTTCTAGAGTTCAAACCCATCCGCGGCTCCTCAAGAGTAAGACAGACAATCTCTTCCCGTACCATCTACAGCCTTGGTAAACCCGCTGGAAGGTCACCTATAAATCATTTCCATCTCCAGAGAAATGGGCTTGAGTTTGGGTGTTAATTTTATTCCCCCTCTTTCTTTTGCAGTAGGAGATCCCCCGGACTTTGCTTCCTCAAAGAATGCAGAGAAGTACAAATAAAAGGTGAGTCTTTCCATTTGCTTATACTCCATCTTCATTTTTCCAAAGCTTGTTGTTGTTGTTGTTGCTGTTAGGTACTGTAGAGTTTAGCACAACTCATCATGACCCTATGAACAACCGATCTGAGCCATCCTGTGCCATCCTCATCACCTCTGACATACTCGAGTCCATTGCTTAAGTTGTTGTTGTTATGTGCCGTCGAGTCGCTTGTCACTCGTAGCGACCCTATGTACAACAACCCTAAACTCTGCTCTGTCCTGTGCCAATCGCACTGTCTC
>NW_006400001.1:1214830-1218389 GCF_000299155.1 Elephantulus edwardii
ATTTAACATTCTGCCAAAAGCATCCTTGATTATAGCAACTCGAGGTTTGAATTTGTTCTTCGGTTCCTTGAGCTTAAGAAATGCTGAGCGAGTTCGGCCCTTTTGATTTTCTCATTCCAACTCCTTGCACATTTCATTGTAATATTTTGCTTTGTCATCCCGTGCTGCCTTTTGAAATCTTCTATTCAACTCTTTAATATAGGAAAAAAAGAAACAAAGAACAATCTCAAGCCAGTAAGTATTATTAGTGCAAACCAGCTAGTTCCCATTCTAATGCCAATTAAAATTGTGTTTATATCCCTTTACAGGAAAACTGTGACTTCTCAAGTCTGTCAACCATCCTCCTGCAATCTGCACTTTTCTTCCCATGCCAACTTCCCTCCTCAAAACCAAGGCTGGTCACTCTGTTAAACCTCTGTCAGGGGTGTCCACTTATATGTCAGCATTCTCATCTATACATAGGGCATTATTGTGGGATTGTTTCACTTTTCTGTAAATGTCATCATACTGCACTATTATCATTACTCAACACACAATTTTCAGTCCTAAAAGTTCCCCAAGGCTCTTTTGACCATTGGAGGGTCAGCTATGAGTCAACTCCAACTCAATGGCTCATAGCAACAACAAGGGTATGTCAGTCCCATGTGTATTCCACATTTCCACTTATAATAGGCAGTTCACATTAATCTTTCTTGTTGCTACAACTGAGGTGAAATATTGTTTAGATTTAAGCTTCCTCTTAACTAAACACAAAATACATATACAAATTTTAAATAATATCTGAGAAGCACATAAAGTTCAGTTGGTTTACTGTTTGTTATTGTTATTTTGTACCCTGAGTACACATAGCTGATCCTTCAGCAGGTTTTTATAGGCAGTAAATCACATGAGAGGCAATTGCTCATCCTTCTCCTTCAGAGCAGCTGGTGCATTTGAACTGAGTGCCTTTGGGATTGCAGTGAAACTTCTTACCACTAGGCTACCAGAGCTCCCTGGGTTTATTAGACAATCCAATGAATTAACTGTTTTCAGAGTTTTCTGGTCCTGACAGCCCTGTTGAAAGAAACTGGCTATGTATTCACACTCACACTGAACCTCAAATTTCAGCTCTGCTTCATAGGTGCTCCTCTGGCTGACCCCTCCCACCTCCACTGCCTTGAAACTCCTCCACTCTCTATATACCCCCCTTACTTTGACATTCACGTCTCTTCTCCCACTTCTAGCCAGAAGGTAGGCAATTCAGCTTGAGAATTACCCTCCTAGCTAACCACAGAATTACAAAAAAGGGGACAAAGAAAAACCCCACTGTGCTGGCGTACTTTTAATGATGGAAAACACGGTACATTGATGCTGGTGCTCCTGTAACATTATTTTGACTAATGCGGACATTTATGTGTCAAAGTTTTGTGCTTCCTCACATAAGTCATATACGAAATTGGTTTAATCTTCCGCATTTCAAGTCACCACAGAAGACTTTTTTAAACAACTGTTTGTTCACCACATAGGATTTTCAAAGACCTATATAGCAGCAGTTAAAAAATTTCAAAAAGTTATGTTGTGTTGCACTGGGAAAAATTTGCTGTCAAGAATCTCTCCAGAGTGCTAAAGAGTAAGGATGCCCATTTATAGACTAAGGGGCACCAGACCCAACCGTAATGTTTTAGACTGCTTCCCACGCATCTGAAAGTTGGGTAATGAATAAAAAAGACTAAAGAACACCTTTGAATTGTGGTGTTGGAGAAGAATATTAAACATCCCATGGGCTTCCAAAAGAATAAATAAATCTGTCTTGGAGGAAGGGCAACCAAGGTGTTCTCTGAGGCAAGGAGGTGAAACGACTTCTCGTATGCTTTGGGTATGTTGTTAGGAACGGCAAGTCTTTGGGGGAAGGCATCGTGCTGGAAAGAATAGAGGGTCAGTGCATGAGAGGAAGAGCCTCAACAAGATGCATTCACACAGTGACTGATCCAATGGGCTTGCGCATGGCGGAGAGCAGGATGTTGGTCCAGGAGAGGGTAAAGTTGTGACTCATTTTTCATGAGGTCACTATGAGTAGTAGTAGACTTGACAGCTTCTAACAACCATACATCAGCCTTTTTTCTTTCTTCCCCAACCCCTAGCATTAGATTTCTTACTGACCATTACACAACTAAGTAGTGGTCAAAAGTGACAAGGAAAATACGCTAAGTCATAACACTTAAGAGGCATTGGTGGTTCGTTGGTAGAATTCTCCCTTGCATGTAGAAAATCCAGATTCAATGCCCAGCCAATGTGTGTCACGTACAGCCAACACCTGTTGCCAGGAGAGGCTTGCATCCTGTGGTGGTGGCAAACAGGTTTCAGTGGAGGCTTCTGACAAAGACAAACAAAGAAAGCCTGGAGACACACTTCTCTGGAACTAGACGATGGTCAATCCTTGAGGTACCTTGAGCTGGAGGCTGCTTTGACAGCATCTAAAAGCAAAAAGAAAGAGTAAGATACATCAAAGAACAAAATCGTTTTTGTTGTTGTTAGGTGCCACTGAATCAGGGTTTCTTCTCATATTGTTATTGTTCTGTACCTTCGAGTCAGGACCGACCCACAGCTGACCCTCTGGTGGGTTTTCAGAGGCAGTTAATCACTCAGGAGGAGATTGCTCATCCTCCCTCAGAACAGCTGGTAGATTTGAACTGCATGCCTTCGAGACTGCAGTGCAGCTTCTTGTCACTAGGCCACTACTAGTACTGCTCCTCCTCCTTCTCATGTTGTTTTTGCTGTTGCTGTTAAGTGCCATTGAGTCGTAGACAACTCATAGCAACCCCATAAATGTAAGATCTGAACACTTGTGTAATTTTCATCATTTCTCCAAGTTCATAGAGTTTCCAGAAACAAACTATTTCAGAAATGGATGCCACTCCTGCTTCCAAGCCTGTTTTAATTGGGGAGTTCCACCAAACACTGTCCACCATGGGTAACCAGTATTGCATTTGACACATCAATGTCATAGTATTTAGCATCACAGCAACCACAAGTTATCTCTATACAGCAAATGGACAGACAGTGTTATACCACTTAGAAGAATGTTTGACCAAAAACAATTAAAACCAGTCCTGACGGCTGCAAATTAAAATCACCCACCATTTACTTGGTAGCATAACTTTCTATCCACTAGGCCAACAGAGCTCTCTCTACGTTGTTCTTGTTAAGTGTCATCGAGTCATAGATGACTCATAGTGACCCGATGAAGGAAAGACCTAAACAAGTAGATATTCCACCCTAATCTTCACCAGAACCAGAAAACAAACCTCTGTAGAATCCAGCTCTTCCAGACAACTTATATTTACACATTTAAATTATATTCTTGTTTTGTACTGTCAAGTCGGAACCGACCCATAGCTGGTCCTCAGAGGCAACCAGTCTCACAGGAGGAGATTGCTCATCCTTCTCCCACGGAGCATCTGATGGATCCAAACTGTGTGTCTTCAACATTGTGGTACCACTTTTGCCACAAGGCCACCAGTACTCCCTATTATATGTAAAATTTAATAGAATGGGCAAATAAAAGATATTTCTTTTACAA
>NW_006400001.1:1218489-1223313 GCF_000299155.1 Elephantulus edwardii
TGTTGTGCAGAAATCAGAATGCAATAATTTCACAATGGAAGAACCTTAGTACTGGAGAGGAAGGATGGGCCTCTGGCCAGGACAGATCACCTAAGATATATTATATTATAACATATACAAATTGAAAAAATGAAAGGAATTTACCCATTCTATTAAACTGTCATTGAGTGCCATCACATCGAGTATGACTTACTGTAAAACTATAAACAACAGATCTGAATCCTTCAGCTCTAAATCCCCATCTATTTAATGCCATTCTCATCGTTATCAGTGCACTTGAGCCCATTGCCACAATCACTGTGTCAATCCATCTCGTTGAGGGTCTTCCTTTCTTTTGCTGACCCTCCATCTTTCCAAGCATGATGTCTTTCTCCAAGGAATAGCCTCTCCTAGCAACATGGGGAAAAGATTGACATTGCCATCAGTTTCATATTACTTGGATCCACAATCAGCACCTTTGGCACCAACAGTCAGAAGATCAGAAAACCTGCTGCAGTGGGAAGGTCTGCAGTCAGGGACATCTCCAAATAATTGAGGATTAATGTGGTCAACTTGAGGAATAAGGTGTCCCTGATTATTCAGGTGATTTTTTCAATCACTTGCTATGCATCTGGACAATGAATAAAGATGACAGAAGAATAATGTATGTGTTTGAGCTTTGCTGTTGGAGAAGCATACTGACTATCCCACGGACTTCCAAAAGAACAAACAATGTTTTGGAGAAAGTGCAGTCAGAGTGCTCCTTGGGGGCAAAGATGATAAAGGTTCACCTCACATACTTAGTACGTGTTGCTGGGAGAGGCCTCCTTCTCCGAGTGACCCTAAAAACAACTGGACAAAACACCATTCCCTTCTGCACAATTTTCATGACTTTGCTGTGCCTGGACTTGTTGCGTCAACCAATCTCTTTAAGAGGCTTCTTCTCCTCTACTGACCCCCTATATTATCAAGCATGAAGTCTTCCCTCAGGGACTGGCCCCTCCTTGAGCTGTTACTGTTGTTGTTGTTGTGTGCCTTCAAGTTGGAACTGGCTCAGCTGACCCGCCAGTGGATTATCAGAGGTTGTAAATAACACAGGAAGTTGCCCATCTTTCTCCTCCAGAGGCACTGCACAATTCAAACCACCTACTTTGAGGGGGCCACAGTCTTCACAATTACTTGCTATGCGTCAGAGAGCTGGACAATGACTAGGGATGATAGGAGAAGGATTGGTGCCTTTGAGCTGTGGTGCTGGAGAAGAGTGTTGAGTACACACCATGGACTGCTAGGAGAACAAACAGGTTCATCCAAGAGGACGTGAGATCAGGCTGTTCCCTGCAGGCAAGGATTCTGAAGCTCTGTCTGACATACTTTGGACGTGTTGCAAGGAGGAACCAGTTTTTGGAGAGGGATATCATGCTTGGGAGGGTGGAGGGACAGCACAGAAGAGGAAGATCCTAGATGAGATGGATTGATTCAGTGACTGGGATAATGGAGGTAGGTGTGTCAGGGACCATAAGCTTGGCACAGGACAGAGCAGGGTTTAAGGCTATTGTACATAGAGTTGCTATGAGTTGCAAGCGAATTGACGGCACACAACAACAACCTTTGAGTGGACAGCATAACTCTTTACTAGGCCAGTAGAACTCTCTGCCCCTCCTAATAGCATGTTCAAAATGTATGAGATGATGTCTCCCCACCCTCACTTCTGTGGAGTTTTCTGGCTTTGCTTTTTTCCACGACAGATTTATTGGTTCTTTTGGCAGTGCACAGTATATTCAATAGTCGTCGTCAACACTACTGTTCAAAGACATCAATTCTTCTTCAGTCTCCTTGCTCATTGCCCAACTTTCCAAGCTGTTTAAAAAGGCATCATGCTTGGAATAGAAATAAATCAGACATGAAAATCTTTATTTAGGACAGAGCTTTGGCCATGATTGCTGGTACTTGGTACTGACTTGCGTATAATTCAGAGACTTGTCAAGATTTGAATGGATGATGCTTCTGAGGAAAACATGAGCCAGGACTTTATTAACGCCTAGATCGGTTGTTCTCAACAGGAGGCTAGAAAGTCTGTCAGAGGATATTTAGCAATGTATGGAGTCATTACTGGTGTCACAACTGGGGCAGAGGTGGACTGAAATGTAGTGAGTAGAGGCCAGAGATGCTGGTAAATATCCTAGAATGCACAGGGTGACCCCCACAACTCACAACTGAGTAATGAAACTCTAAATGTCAGTAGTAATGATGTTGAGACATTCTGCTTTCAACCAAACCTCAGAATTTCTACCTTGTTGTGCAGAAATCAGAATGCAATAATTTCACAATGGAAGAACCTTAGTACTGGAGAGGAAGGATGGGCCTCTGGCCAGGACAGATCACCTAAGCTCTGGATATGTGCAAGCCTCCCAATGGCCTTTAATACAGGGTAGAGAAATCTCCCCTGTGTTTGGCTGTTCCGGCTTGAGAAAACTAGCCACCTGGGAAGACGGCTTCCACATCTGTTGAGCTGGGAGTATCCGAATGAGGCTTAGGTTCTCCTATCCAATCCACATGTCCCATGTCTTCAAGCCCACCCTATCCTGTCTTCCTGTTTACATGTTTGTATATAAGTGTGCTGCAGCCAGCAATATAATTGAGCTGGGTGGATTCTCTGAACAGCTCCCGAAGTGATGTGTCTCTGTCGTGCTTACCCCCATCAGGGTGTCGCTGTTCATCGCTGGTGAATGGACAGTGATACCTTCGGAGAGTCATAGACCACAGAGAACAATAATAGGTAACACTAGCTGTTGTTGTTGTTGTTGTTACGTGCAGTTGAGCTGAGTATAATTCATAGTGATCCTATGAACAACAGACCTGAACCCTGACCTATGCCATCTTCATCAGGTCTGACACACATGAGCCCATTACTCTAGTTACAGTGTCTGTCCAGCGTCTTGGGGATCTTTCCGTCTTTCCATTTTTTTCAAGCATGATGCCCCTTCCTAAGGGATAGCCTTTCCCAGCAGCATGTCCAAAGACTGAGAGATGAAGATTCATCATCTTTACCCAAGTCCTCCAAAGAGCACTTTTCTTTAATGTGGGTCTCAAATTCAATTTCAAGTCTCCTAAAATCCAGATTTCAGAACTATATCCTAGCTTGAGAAAGGACAAGCAGGGAGAGGGTGTGTGTGTGTGTGTGTGTGTGTGTGTGTGTGATTGGGGAGGAGGATATGTGGTTGTTAGAGAGAGGAGCCCCACCTTGCTGACTTGTCTCCAGCCCTCCCACAGGGATAGCTGGTCACATCAGCTGCACTTCCCCAAGCTCATCTCTTCTCTGCCTGCCAGCAACGAATTGCGTTGATTTACAAAACAGACAATTCTGCAATTGCCTGAGTATATTTAATCTCTTCAAATTAAGCCAACTCCACATTCGGCATACCATATGGAATTCTTCAGGGTGTTTATAAACACAGTTACATTTAAGTTCTCGTCCACTCTGCTTAAACTGTAGCAACAGCCAGGGAGCCCAGAGCATGAGGGCTGGAGGGCCCACAATGGCCAGGCCAAATCCTGTGGGTTGTGGAACTAATTTCAGTCATCTTTCGGCCCAGAGGCTGCACCCTGGAGCCTGAAATCAGCCTACAGATGTGTACTGTTTGGCCTGCTTCGTTTCTGAAAGAAATACGTGTCAACGTTTAAGGAAGGGGTTAATTTGACACAAAAATCCAGACCTCCTGCACTTCTTGAAAAAAACTAGGGAAAAAATGGCTGCAGGAGAGGAAGACCCTCGATGAGGTGGATTGATTCAGTAAATGGGGTAACGGGGGTAGGTGTGTTGGAGACAGTGTGATTGGCACAGGACAGAGCAGGATTTAGGGCTGTTGTACTTAGGGTCGTTATGAGTAGCAGGTGACTGGACGGCACATAACAACAACAAGCTCTTCTTGTCCAGACAAAATAACAAGCTGTTGTCTCCCTCCAGCAGGGGGTGCTCTTTCCTGTCTGCCATTCTTCTCACCGCTCCCTGTTGCCTTCCACTAGGCAGTGATGGCTCAGTGGTAGAATTCTCACCTTCCATGCTAGAGTCTGGAGTTCAATTCTCAGTCAGTGCATTTCACGCATAGCTATTATTTGTCTGCTAGGAGAGGCCTGTGATACAGAACAGAATTCAGCTAAGCTTCCAGACTAAGACATACTAGCCAGAAAGGCCTACAGGTCAACTTGCAAAAATCAGCCAGTGAAAACTTCTATGGTTCACAGTGCTCTGATCCCATCATTCCTGGGGTTGGCATGAGTAAGGTACTGACTAAACCACAGCTTACAAAACATTTGTACCAGTTGTCTACACCACTCACCAGGTCCTCACAAGGACCTAAGCTTGCCAACTGTATCTTAACCGAGACATTCATTTTCTAAAGGTTGAATCTAAGTTCTGAATCCAGAAGCTTGTCTAAAGCCACATAACTGGCAAAGGACAGGGCCGGGATTCAGTGCCTGGGGTAAAGCTGTTGCTGTGTGCCGAAATGACCCCTAACTGACCCTCCAGTGAGTCCTCAGAGGTTGTAAATCACATGGGAGGAGTTTGCCCATTTTCCTCCCTCGGAGCAGCTGGTGGATTCTAACCACTTGCCTTTGGATTGGCAGCACAATTCTTTACCACTAAGCCACCAGAGTTCTCTCAGAATGGGAATAGCTAAGGCAGAATTAAGGATCAGGAACCTGGGAATAATGAGGAGCCAAGCCAGCACCGTGATAGACGGGGGGAAAAATTGAGATTGTTAATAATTTCAGCTTGCTCAACTCCACGGTCAACACTCTGGGCACCAGCAGTTAGGAAATCAAAAGATGAACTGTATTGGGAAA
>NW_006400001.1:1223946-1226417 GCF_000299155.1 Elephantulus edwardii
AAACCAAGTTCTCTTTGGAAGCTGGGATTTTGAAGCTCCGTCTCACATACCTTAGGCACGTGGTCAGAAGCGACCCAGTCCTTGGAGAAGGACATCATGCTTGGAAGGGTGGAGGGACAGCGCAGGACAGGGAAAGTCTGGATGAGCTAGATTGACACAGTAACTGGGGCAATGAGTGCTGGTGTGTTGGGGTCAATGAGACTGGTTCAGGACAGGGCGGGGTTCAGAGTTATGGTACACTATGAGTCGCAGGCGACTGGATGGCACAAGCTTGACTCTGAATTTCTAAATTTCTGAGGGTAGCTCTGGACTTCCATAGGCCATGGGACTGGTTGTATGGTGGTTAAAGAGAGCCTAAGAGGTCACAGTGAACTTGCAGATGAAAATGGAAACGTGAGATACATATTCCTTTCACTCTTTGTAGGTCTTCATTCATTTATTCACCATAGAAAACATCTATGGTGTTCAAGAGCTGAACTGGGGATATGAAAGTATTAAATCTGGGCTCTGGTCCTCAAGAAGCATGCACCCACATCAGTGGAAAAATACATGTCACAAAAGGACAAATACTGCATAGCACTACTGTTATAAGAGGGTCTGACATGGGGGTTGGGAAGAGAATAGGATAAGAGTGGATAGATAATGACCATTGCATTGGAACAGATGAAGGAAAGAACTGTCTAAAAGGAATATACGATTAGGGATTATACATATGACAACAGCCCAGAATAAGAGGTATATCATTGCAATGAGGTCTAGGGGTGGGGGGTGGGGAGTGGTGAGAAATTAGCTAATTGTTCAACAATGAATGGATTTATTTTTAACGGGAACTGGGGGAGAGGGAAAGGAAGGAGAGGGGGTAAAATGTGCAATGAATGAGTGAATGAAAATCTAACTTCTCTGTAAACATAGGTCAAAATCACAATTAAAATAATTTTTTTTTAAAAAAAGGCATGTAGCCACAGGAATGCTGGCCCTCCTTACACGACCCTGTCCTCTGGGCAGAGTTTCTGAGTACAAGGTGACGTGACGCTCAAAGGCACACAGCCAGCTTGCTGTCTTGGATTCAAACGCTGGTCCTGTCCCTTCCCAACCACAGTAATAAGAACAAATAATAATAAAAGCCACTGTAGAAATTTTTTTTATTCAAACTCACCCCATGTGTACCAGAGTAGAACTGTGCTCTGTACTGTTTTCAGTGGCTGAGGTATGTTGGAAGTAGCACCCAGCTCTGTCGTCTAAAGTGCCCCTGGGTAGACTGGAACCTCCAACCTTGCAGTTTAGCAGCTGAAGGGGTTAACTAGTTGCAGGACTTCTGTTCTTCGCCGTTATTGTTGTTGTTGCTAGGCGCTGTTGAGTTAGTTCCAACTCGTAGATACTTTCCATGCACTAGAACAGGACATGGCCCAGTCTTGTCCTGGCTTCGGACTCGTTGCTGTTCCTATGTTTGAGGCCATTGTTGTAATCACCATGACAATTCATCTTGTTGAGAGCATTCCTCTTCTGGGATGACCCTATTCTTTGCCAAACATGCTGTCTTTCTCCAGGAACTGTACCTTGCTGATAACATGATCAAAGTTATACGACATAAAGTTTCCTCATCTTTGAGCATTCCAGCTGTAATTCTTCCAAGACACATAGCACATTCATATTTCTGTCACTCTATCGTAGATTCCTTATTCTTTTCCAACACCAGAATGCAAATGTATCAATTCTCGCCTCCTTGAAAGTAAATGGGTTGTTACTGTTGTTATACGCCATTGGGTTGGAAACAATCTGTAGTGGGCCCTCCAGTGAGCTTTCAGAAGCTGTAAATCCCAAGAGAGAAGTTGGCTCATCTTTATCCCTTGGAACAACTGGTGGATTTGAACTACATGCTTTTGGATTGGCAGCACAACGCCTTACTCATTTGGCCACCAGAACACCTAGAAATTAATATAAAATATCATAAATTGCTTTGGGCAGAATATTAAATTATCCAGGAAGCATTAAAAGAAGGTGGGAGTAGTATACAGAGTCAGTATACCAAAAGGAATTGGCAGACACAGAAGAATTTCATGAAACAACGTATGAACAAGAGCCTGTGGTGATGAAGGAAGAAGTTCAAGCTGCTCTGAAAGAATGGTCAAATAACAAGATCCCAGGAATCAATGGCATATCAATTGATATATTTCAACAAACAGATGCTGCCCTGGATGTGCTCACCAAATTGTGCCAAGATATCTCTGGAGGACACCACCTGGCCAACTGGCAGGAAGAGATCTGTATTTGTTTCCATTGCAAAGAAAGGTGACCCAACAGAGTGTGGAAATTATCAAGCAGTATAATGATACCGTTTAGTCAACAGAGAACTGCCAGATGTGCAGGCTGGATTTAGAAGAGGCCATGGTACTAGAGATTTTATAGCTAATGTTAGATGGATCATGGCAGAAAGCAAAGAGTACCAGAGGAATGTCTATCTGTGCTTCATT
>NW_006400001.1:1228063-1232626 GCF_000299155.1 Elephantulus edwardii
AAACTTATACTTAGACCACGAGGCAGTCATCAGAACAGAGCAAGGAAACACTGCATAGTTCAAAATTGGGAAGGGTGTACACCAGGGATGTATCCTATCTCCATACCTTTTCAACCTATTTGCAGAACAGATCATCTAGAAGGCTGGGCTCTATGAGGCAGAATGTGGCATCCAGTTTGGAGGAATACTTACCAACAACCTGCGTTATGTAGATGACACTATCCTACTTGCTTGAAAGAGGAGACTCTGAAGCACTTGTTGCAGAAGGTCAAGGACTATAGCCTTAAATATGAATTGAAGCTTAACGTCAAGAAAACAAAGATTCTCACCACTGGGCCAATTGACAACATCATGATAGACAGTGAAGAGATTGAAATTGTTAACAACTTTAGTTTACTTTGCTCCACAATCAACAGTCTTGGTACCAGCAGCCAGTAAATTAAAAGACTAATTACATTGGGAAAATCTACTGTCAGAGACATCTCCAGAGTATTGAAAAGCAACAATGTCATTCTGGAGACTAAGGTACACCCGATACAGGCCATGGTCTTTGCAATTACTTGCTATGTGTCGGAGAGCTGGACAATGACTAGAGATGATAGAAGGAGGATTCATGCCTTTGAGCTGTGGTGCTGGAGAAGAGTATTGAATATACCATGGACTGGTAACAAAACAAACAGATTCATCCTAGAGAGAGTGAAACCAGGCTGTTCCTTGGAGGAAAGGATTCTGAAGCTTCATCTGACATACTTCAAGCATGTTGCAAGGAGGGACTAGTCCTTAGAGAGACACCATGCTTGGGAGAGTGGAGGGACAGCACAAGAGAGGAAGACCCAAGATGAGATGGACTGATCTGATGACTACGGTAATTGGGGGTAGATGTGTCAGAGACAATAAGGTTGGCACAGGATAGAGCAGTGTTTAGGGCTATTGTACATAGAGTCACTATGAGTCACAAGTCATGCAATGGCACAGAACAACAACAGCATTATCAATTGAATTGTGCCCTACTCCCTGCCAAATACATGTCCACTTGCTTGGGCCACGCAAGGAGAGACCATTCCTTGGAGAGAGACATCATGTTTGGGAGAGTGGAGAGACAGCGCAAGAGAGGAAGACCCTTGATGAGATGGATCGATTCAGTGATTGGAGTAATGGGAATAGGTGTGTCAGAGACAGTAAGGTTGGCACAGGAATAGGTGTGTCAGAGACAAATTTTGTGTGATGACAGCATTTGACTGTTATGTAATAACATAACCATATCCATGATGTGACCTGATAAAGTCAGATGTATGTGAACTGATGTAATTAACTGTAAGTGATTGTTGTCGCTGTTGTTAGGTGCTGTCAAATAGATTACAACCCATAGCAACTCCATAAACAACAGATCTGAATCTTGTCCTATCCTGTGCCATCCTCACACTTCCTAAATGCACTAGAGCCCATTGCCGCAGTCATAGCATCAATCCATCTGGTTGAGGGTCTTCCTATCTTTCATCAACTCTCCAACTTTCCAAGCATGATGTCTTTCTCTAAGGGAGTATGTGAGGCAAAGTTTTACTATCTTTGCCTTCAAGTAACACTCTGGCTGCACTTTCTTCAACACATATTTGTTTACTTCCTTTGGAAACCGATGAGATATTTAGTACTCTTCTCCAACAGCACAGTTCAAAGTCATGCATTTTTCTTCTGTTACCTTTATTCATTGTCTAGCTCTCAGATGTATAACAAGTGATTGTAAAGACTGAATCAAACATACCTTAGTTCTCAAACTGACATCATTATTCCTCGATAATTTAGAGAATTGCCTGACTTCAGACTTTCCCACTGCAATTGTTGTTGTCATGTACCATCGTGTCATAATCAATGCATAGCTAACTCTCCAGCAGATTTTCAGAGGCAGTTAACCACGCTGGAAGAGATTGTCCATTGTTCTCCTGTTGAGCAGCTAGTGGATTTGTAATGTGTACCTTCAGGAATGCAGTGCAGCTTCCTGCCACTATGCCACCAGAGCTCAATACGTCTCCTGACTTCCTGTCTGCTGATACCATGGATATTAATTGTAAGTCCAAGTAAGATGAAATCATTGGCAACTTCAGTCTTTTCTCCATCTATCATGATGTTGCCTATAAGTCCGGTGGTAAAGACTTTTGTTTTCTTGACATTGAGATTCAAGCCATATTGAAGGCTGTATTCTTTGATCTTCTGCAAAGTGCTTCAAGGTCTCCTTGCTTTCAGCAAGCAAGGTTGTGTCATCTGCATAACGCAGATAGTTGCTGAGTTTCCCACAGATCCTGATACCACATCCCTCTTCATAGAGTCCAGCTTCTTGAATAACATGCTCAACACAAAAATTTAATAGGTATGGAGAGAGGATACAACCCAGAAGTAGTCCTTTCTTACTTTTAAACCATGTAGGGTTCTCTTAGTTGCTAGGAGGAATTATTCCTTGGAGAGCGACATGATGTTAGAAGGGTGGAGGACTGGCAAAGGAGAGGAAGACCCTCTACTAGTTGGGTTGACATAGAGACTATCACAATGGGCTCTTGTGTGTTAGGAAGTGTGAGGATGGCACAGGATAGAATGGGCTTCAGATCTGTTGTTCTTAGAGTCACTTTGAGTTGTACTCAACTTGACAGCACCTAACTACAAGTGTTTCCTAGCTCTGTTCACATAACAGCCTCTTGGTGTAGGTCTAGGTAAGTGGTTAGGATGATGTCATTATCCCCCATGGTATGAACTTGATCTAATCATTACATCCATAGTAAGTGGTTAGGATAGAATATAATACTCTTACTTGGATCACAGTCATGATCCAAAGTAAGGATAGTTTTCTGGGGTGCAGCCATTTGTCATCTTATATATTACAAGAGATAAAAGGAGAGAGATTTGAACAAAGAAAGACCTCAGTACTGTCAAGAAGGAAGAACTAAGAGAAGAACTTGTCCTGTGGACCCTGGGTCTCTGAGCTGAAAACCTCCTATACCCAGGGGATAATAGAAGCCAAGAAACATGATGATCTCCAAAGAATACACATGGATCCTGAAAGGAGACAGAGAACTTCCTCCTTACTGTGAACCAACAGAGAGAAAAAGCCTTCCCCTAAATTGATGTTCTGAATCCAGACTTCAAGCCTCCTAAACCATGACAGAATACATTTCTATTTGTTAGAGTGATATCATTATAATAACAGTAGATAGATGCCTACCTCACAAAAATGTCTGAATAGCATGTTGTACAGAGTAAGCATTCAAGAATAAGTTGCTATTATTTTTCTAGAATTCTCTTTTTCTTCTCTATTTCTAATCATTCTTCTTTTCTTTTACTGCCTTTCATTTCTCTCTCCTTTTTTATTCTGATTTGTTCTAGACATTGTTTTTTGTTATGAGATCTGCAAACATTTCTCTGGGTGACAGGCAGGCCTTACAATGAAAAGTGACAGCATTCATTAAAAGAATCTCACTCAGCTTCAAGCTTCCCAAGTACCATTGTTTGAGTTACTTCTTTGAAAGATAGAGAATTACTAAAGAGTGAATCCTTAATTATTTGGTCTTTTATTTTCATGAAGTGTCTTTGTGGGTTCTGCTCTGGGGTTTTCACACAGAAATTCTTCTGGGCCATAGGCATTCCAGATACAAAGGTCGAGTAAAGTAATAAGAGCCGAAACCCTTCACTCTGAATCTCAAGACAGATGCTGGTTCCCTGGTTGGTCACAGGCAAATTACCTCCCCCCTCACTTTCCCTACCAGCAAGGCAGAAATCAATTATTTCCTTGCCTCACTTGAGGGCTGGGAGACTTAATTACATAAGCTTTTGGAAGATGGTTGTTAGTTAACCTAATTCTCACTGTCAACTAACAACCTTTGTTTTCTTAGTCTCATCTCTCAAACTTCTCAGTTTCCTTTTCGTAAAGTGCAGAAGAGGGAACTCTTTTTCACCAATTTACTTCTATAAATGCTTTTTCATGATATGATGATCACTTTTCCCAAGAGAAGATGAAGAACAGAAACATTCTGGTAAAGAAAGCATGACTCAGGGTCACCAAGACCTAGGTGTCTAGATCGAAGCCTACCTCTTTGACAGAAAATGGGACTTCTGTGTGTGAAAACCAATAGTGTTTTACTGGCATGACAAGAGTCTAGAATAAGAGCTGCATAGTGAAATGGTTGGGGTTGGGTAGGTGGGGTGGCTGTATAATAATGAAAGACCTTTTTTTCCCAAAGAAAAAAGGGAACTGGAGGAGAGGAGGGCAGGGAGGAATATGTGCAACAATGAATGAATGCAAATCCAAGGTTTTTTCGAAACTTTCATTAAAATATCAATTTAAAAAATTTTAATATGTGCACACCCATGTTTATTGTGGCTTTGTTCACAATAGCAAGGAGTTGGAAGCAACCCAAGTACCCATCAACAAATGAATGGATAGAGAAGCTGTGGTATATTCACACAATGAAATACTACGCTGCATTGAAAAACAAGGAATTTATGCAATATTAATCAAAATGGGTGACCCTGGAGGACATTATGCTGAGTGAAATATCTCAGTCACAAAAAGACAAATGC
>NW_006400001.1:1233032-1236824 GCF_000299155.1 Elephantulus edwardii
CTTCTTGCAGCAGCCCTAAGGGAATGATGGATTAGACAATGGCTAAGTGGATAGAAAGTTGTGCTGCCAGCCCAAGGTGGGCAGTTCAAATCTACCAGCTACTGTAAGGGAGAAGGTTGGGCAATCTTCTTCCTTGTGATTTCATGCTTTTGACAACTAGAAGATAAACTCTGACTCATTCCAACTCAACAATTATGAATGAGTTGAGAAGGAATGAGCTTCCCTTCCCCCAGCACCAGGTTTTCTTCTGGTGCTTAGGCTCTTAGTCTGGATCTTCCACTGAAATCTGTTCAGCATCATAGCAACATACTCCTCTACCAGCAAGATAAGGGTTGACTATGATCCTCCACAAGATGAACTGACACAGTTAAAACAACAATAGGCTCAAATGTGTCAGAGATGATGAGAATGGTACAAAATAGGACTGGGTTCAGTTGTTTATAGGAACATTAGTCTGCTGTTAGGGACCTCTCCAAAGCTCTGAAGAGCAATGGTGTCTCTCTGGAGACTAAGGTGCGTGTGATACAGGCCATGGTCTTTGCAATCACTTGCTATGCACCAGAGAGTTGGACAATGGCTAGCAAGGATAGAAGGAGAATTGATGCCTTTGAGCTGTGGTGCTGGAGAAGAGTGTTGAGGGTACCATGGACTGCTAGGAAAATAAACAGATTCATCCTGGAAAGGGCAGCTCCTTGGAGGCAAGGATTCTGAGGCTTCTTCTGACATACTTCGGATGTGTTGTAAGGAGGTACCAGTCCTCGGAGAGGGACATCATGCTTGGGAGGGTGGAGGGACAGCACAGGAGGGGAAGGCCCTCTATGAGGTGGATTGATTCAGTGACTGGTAAATCGGGATGGGTGAATCGGAGACAGTGCAATTGGCACAGTACAGAGCAGAGTTTAGGGCTGTTGTACATAGGGTTGCTGAGTCGCAAGCGACTCGATGGCACATAACAACAACAACAAAAACATAAGTTGTACTTGAGACACATAACAACAACATACTTATTGTACACTGATTGAGAAAAGAAATTAGGTCTTCCATACAGAAGCTGAGAATTCAATCACTGAACTACCCTTCCCTCCAAGCAGGTTAAGTTCAAGTTGCTTATTTTACAGAAGCCCCAGAATTTGCAGAAGTCCTTCAAACATAGGTTCCAACCTTCGTTATACTACTTACTAGCTTAGGACCTTGAATATTTGAACAGCTGTATAACCTCTCAGTCTCTCCATCTATAAAATAGTCATGATAAAATCTCCTTCACAGGCTTGTCATGAGGAAGAAAAGAAGTCTTAATAGTTTCGCTTTACGCAATTCACATTCCCTTGAAGAAAGCAATGTACATCTGCCCAATTTCCACAACTAGATTATCATCAATTAATTGAGAACACAAGTTGCTCAAGTGTATCCAGTCTTTCTCAACAGGGCTTCTGCCAGAGAATTAAACTCGATGGGAAATTATTTGAGTGACTACTTTCGCAATTCTCCCAAGGATGATACAGAGCTAGTACTATTTGAGATGCAAAGGAGTGGAGTTAATTCATTACAGACAATGGATGCTCTGGGGCATTCTTTCCCTGAACCTGGTTAGGGACAGAAGATAGAACACTAACACTAGTGACTGTTAAAGTTATTATATTATTTATATGATGTAAATTTAAGGTATAAAATTTTCAGTGGTTTAATATAATAGAACTTAATGCTACTTAATGACATTTCAAATAGGCTGGAGCAAATATTCAGAGCTTCCATGAGTTGGATTCAACTCAGTGACACAAGGTCCAGTAATCAATGGCTCCATGGTAACCTGCATGTAGAGGAGAAGCAAGGAGGAATTTGCTTTTCAGCATCTCTTCTTCCAGCTAGGGAGCTCTTGTAGGATAGTGGATTAAGCGTTGGGTTGCTAATCGAAAGGTTAGACATCCATAACTCTATGGAGAAAGATAATGCAGTCTGTTTTTATAAAGGTATCAAAAAACGTATTGCAATGGGAAAGTCTGCTGTTAGGGACCTCTCTAAAGTACTCAAGAGCAACGGTGTCTCTCTGGAGACTAAGGTGCACCTGATACAGGCCATGGTTTTTGCAATCACTGGTTATGCATCAGAGAGTTGGACAATGACTAGGGAGGATAGAAGTAGGATTGATGCCTTTGAGTTGTGGTGCTGGAGAAAAGTATTGAATGTATCATGGACTGCCAAGAAAACAAACAGATTCATCCTGGAGAGGGTTAAACCAGGCTACTCCTTGGAGGCAAGGATTCTGGGGCTTTGTCTAACATACTTTGGACATGTTGTAAGGAGAAACAGGTCTTTAGAGAGGGACATCATGCTTGGTAGGGTGGAGGGACAGCGCAGGAGGGGAAGACCCTCTATGAGGTGGATTGATTCAGTGACTGGGATAATCGGGATGGGAGTGTCAGAGACAGTGCGATTGGCACAGGATAGAGCAGGGTTTAGGGCTGTTGTACATAGGGTCGCTATGAGTCGCAAACTACACGACGGCACATAACAACAACAACAACATACAAGTGTGGAGATCCTGCCGGGAAGGTCTGCTATGTCTGCTAGGTGACTGTGAGTTGGAAGTGAGTCAAAGTTATAGGGTTGCGTTTGCTCCTTTAGCCAGACCACAGCATATGGTGAGTACCTGCCAAAGAGATGATGGCAGATGTAGTGGGTCTGCGGAATCAGGAAAAAAGAGAGAAAGCTAGCATATATGTGCCATGTTCTTCTTCTTGTTAGGTGCCATTGAGTCAAGTGTGACTCATAGGGAAACTACAAACAAAAGATCTGAAACACTGTCCTATCCCGTGCCATCCTCATATTTTGTGACATACCTGAGCCCATTATTTGTTTGGTTTTTTTGTCAATTCATCTGGGTGAGAGTCTTCCACTCTTTTACCAACCTTCCACCTTTCCAAGAATAATGTCCCTCTCCAAGGAATAGCCTCTTCTAGCAACATACTCCAGATATGTGAGAAGGAACTTTGTCATCTTTACCTCCAAGGAACTGTGGCTGTACTTTCTCCAAAACGTATCTATTTGCTTTTTTGCACTCTCTGAGATATTTGCTAAGTTTTTCTAACAACATAACTCAAAAGAATCAATTCTTCTTCTGTCATTCTTATTCATTGTCCAGCTCTCAGATGCAAGGGATCGAAAACACTCTGGCCTGAATCAGGTGCACCTTAGTGCTAAAACTGACATCTTCACTCCTCAGTAATTTGAAGAGGTCCCTGGCTGCAGACTTTTCCAATGACATAATCCCTCTCCTGATCTCCTGGTACCAAGTGTATTGATTGTGGAGTGAAGCAAGCGGAAATTGTTAACAATCTCAATCTCTTCTCTGTCTATCATGGTGCTGTCAATTGGCCCCGTGGTGAGAATCTTTGTCTTCTTGATGTTAAGCTTCAATCTATAATTGAAGACTATGGTCCTTGACCTTCTGCAGCAAGTGGTTCAGAATTTTCACCACTGGACTGATAGACAACTTTATTATAGGTGGAGAAAAGATTGAAACTGTTAACAACTTCATCTTACTTGGATCCACAATCAACACTCTTAGCACCAGCAGTCAGGAGATCGAAAAACTAATTGCACTGGAAAAATCTACTTTGAGAGACCTTTTCAAAGTACAGAGAAGCAACAATGTCAGTTTGGAGACTAAGGTGCACCTGATCCAGGCCATGGTCTTTGCAATTACTTGTATGCATCAAAAAGCTGGACAATAACTAAGGATGACAGAAAAAGAAGAATTGATGCTCGGAAGTGTCTTGAACATACCATGGAGCT
>NW_006400001.1:1236924-1237411 GCF_000299155.1 Elephantulus edwardii
GCAGACTTTCCCATTGCAACACGTTTTTTTATTTCCTGGCTGCTGGTGACAAGACTGTTGACCATAGCGCCGAGCAAACTGAAGCTGTGAGCAATCTCAATCTCTTCACCATCCATCCTGATGATGCCAATTGGTCCAGCGGTGAGAATTTTTGTCCTCTTGACATTGAGCCTCAGTCCATACTGAAGGCTGCAGTCCTTGACCCCCTGCAGCAAGTGCATGAGGTCCTCCTCAGTTTCAGGAAGCAGGGTTGTGTCATCTGCATAACTCAGATTGTTGATAGATCTTCCACCAATCCTGATGCCACACTTCTCCTCATAGAGCCCGGCCTCTCGGATAATCTGCTCTACATACAGGTTGAAAAGGTATGGAGATAGGACACATCTCTGGCTTACACCCTTCCCAATTTTGAACCATGCAGTGTTACCCTGCTCTGTTCTGACGACTGCCTCTTGGTCCAAGTATAGGTTTCGCATTAGCATGATTA
>NW_006400001.1:1237511-1244460 GCF_000299155.1 Elephantulus edwardii
AGCAGGGGTGGAAGACCCCAACTGAGATGGATTGACACAGTATGTAGGGTTATGGGGGTAGATGTGTTGGAGTCAGTAAGACTGGCTCAGGATAGAGCAGACTTCAGAGCTATTATAGGGTCGCTAAAAGTCACAAGTGACTTGATAGCACATAATAACAACAACAACAACAACAACAACAACAACGTACCAGACAATGAGCTCCTGAGGTTGAAAGAGGCTCAAAATACAGAGTGGCCATGATAATTGTTGTTAGATGCTATTAAGTACAATTCATAGTAATCCTATTAACAACAGGTCCGAACCCTGTTCTATCCTGAGCCACCCTCACAATCTCTGACACACTCAAGCTCATTGCTGCAGTTATTGTGTCAATCTACCTAGTTGAGGGTCCTCCTCTTCTTCACCATCTCTCCATGTTTCAGGCATATTTTTCTCTAAGAACTAGTTAGTTTCTCATGGAAATATGCCCAAACTAAATAAAGCAAAGTATCACAATCCTTGCCTGTAAACAGTGCTCTGGTTGTATTTCTTTCAAAACAGATTTGTTGTTGTTCTTGTTGTTTTGACTGTGGGATAGTCAGTACTCTTCTCCAACACTGCAACTCAAGGGCATCAATTCTTCCGTCATCTTCAATCATTGTCCAATTTTTAGATGCATAAGAAACAGCTGAAAATAACATGGCCTGGATCAGGCACACCTTAGTCTTTATACTAACAGTCTTGCTCTTTAGCGCTTTGAAGAGCTCCTTGACAGCAGATCTCCACAATGCAACACCTTTTTTAATCTCTTGACTGCTGCTCTCACTGTGTTTATGGTGGATTGATGTTAAATGAGGTGTTGACAACTTCACTCTTTTCTCCATCCATCACAATGTTACCTACTGGGCCAGTGGTGAAGACTTTTACTTTCCTGATGTTGAGAGATGTAATCCTTAGTACAGGCTGTAGTCTTCTGTAGTCAGTGCTTAATGTCTTCTTTACTTTTAGCAAGCAAGGTTGTGTCATGTGCAGGATGCAGTTGTAGATAAGGCAATATATCTTTACAGGAAGAACCAACATGTTTCTCTCAGAGCAATTAATGAATTTGAACTTCCAATTTGTTCTTAGCATTTCACCATCAGGACTCCTTCCACAAGTATGGGGGAAAAAGGTCAGTCATTGCGGTGAAAACGGAACTGTCCTCCAGAGGGTTTCTGAGAGGCAGCAAATTGCAAGCAGGAGATGCCTTTCTCTCATTGGGGAAGGTGGAAGATTCGAACCACCAGAGAAGGTGTCAACTTGGCTTATGCGGCATAACTCTATCCACCACATCACGAGAGCATGTTTGGGGAGATCCCAATTTAATCCCTAACAGTGTGGATATGTGTTTCTGGTTTTTGTCTATGTTTTCAACCACAACAACTCCAAGTGGGTCGAGAGCACGTCTGTCTTATTTAGAGGCTGTTGAAGCTGTGACAAGGCGGTCTCAGCTGTGCTTGGTGATGTGTGCGCGCTACAACTGGCTGTTGGAAGGCAGAATAAAGAAGCAAGCGGGCTGTCTGGGTGAGTAGCAAACATTTCACACCAACAGCCCCAGCCTCTCACTCAGAGCGCAATGCAGTCGGAGCATCGAGGAGTTCTACATCGGGAGGGGGCTCTGGGAGCACAGTATTTGACTGAAATGCGTCCTGGTGCACAAAGGACTCCTAGGAGATGCTTGTACAGGGTTGCGTCCCTGGAGAGGACGAGCTGGGAAAGCAGGACCAGCAGAGTGTCACCTGAGCCCTGCACACACAGGTGTGCATCTAGGTTGGCACCGCCTCCAACCCGCCCACGCAGAACCCCATTTGCATGCATCGCTCACACCCTCAAGCGTGGCACCTCCTTCCTTTTCATCAGTGATTGTGGGCAAGGGAGGTAAAAAACCTTTACAAGAGCAGGCATGAATAGTGCAGTTAACAAGCTCCCTAGGCCCTCCTGTGTGGGTGTTCCCCTTTCGTAATAACTCCAGAGCCGATTGAAGCTTCCAGACCAGGCTGGCTGGGAAACGCTGGCCACTTTAGAAACAACCAAATCCAAGTTCACAGAAGGTCATAATGAGTCTTTTTCCTCTAAGGTCAGCAGCATTTCATTAAGAAAACACAGATGCAGGAGACCCCAGGTGACATTCTAAAAAGGGGTGACATGCAAATGACTACATTTTGGTACGGGACTTCAGTAGAAATTTATTAGTTTTGACAAAAATATTCCTATGATTCCTATGATTAGTTACAACAACAAAAACTTATTTTTTTCATATAAGCCAAGTTTACAAATGTACTTCTTGCTGTTGTTATGTGTCATAGAGTCACTTCGGACTCATTTGCTCTGAAACCTTCCCTTTCCTGAGCCAATCTCCTCGTCTCCAACAGACTTAATTCCATTTCTCCAGTCACTGAGTCAATCCACCTCATCCTAGGTCTTCCTTTACTGCACTGTCCCTCCACTCTTTCAAGCATAATGTCCCTCTCCAAGGACTGATCCTTCCTGGCCATGTGCCCAAAGTAAGTGAGACAGAGCCTCAAAATCCTTTCCTCCAGGGAACAGCCTGGTTTCACCATCTCTGGGACAGAGCTGTTTGTTCTCCTGGCAGTCCATGGTATGTTCAATACTCTTCTCCAGCACCACAACTCAAAGGCATTGATTTTTCTTCTATCATCCTTAGTTATTGTCCAGCTCTCAGATGAATAGCAAGTAATTGCAAAGACCATGGCCTGGATTAGGTGCAACTTAGTTTCCAGACTGACATCGTTGTTCTTCAGTACTCTAGAGAGGTCCCTGACAGTAGACTTTTCCAATGCAATTCATCTTCTGATTTCCTGGCTGCTGGTGCCCAGAGTTGAGTGTGGAAGCAAGCAAGCTGAAGTTATCAACAATCTCAGTCTCTTCATCATCCATCATAAAGCTGCCAATTGGCCCACTGGTGAGAATCTTTGTTTCCTTGATGTATAGCTTCAATCCATATTGAAGGCTGCAGTCTTTGACTGCATAACACAGGTAGTTGATGAGTCCTCCTACAATCCTGATACCACATTTCTCCTCATAAAGTCCAGCCTGCCAAGTAATCTGTTCTGCATATAGATTGAAAATGTATGGAAATAGGATGCATCTCTGATTCATATCTTTCCTGATTCTGAACTATGCACTGTTTCCCTGCTCTGTTCTGAATATTGCTCTCTGGTCCAAGTATAGGTTTCAAATGAGCACAATAAAGTGTTCTGGTACTCCCATTCTCTTCAAGGTTGGTCACAGTTTGCTGTGATCCACATGGTTAAATGCCTTTACATGGTCAATGAAACACAGATAGACATTCCTCTGGTACTCTTTGCTTTCAGCCAAGATCCATTTAATAATGTTAGCTATCTATGATGTCCCTAGTGCCACAATCTCTTCTAAACCAAGCCTTCACATCTGGTAGTTCTCTGCTGATGTACTGTTCCACCCATTTCTGGATAAGATCTTCACCAAGATCTTGCCTCTGTGTGATATTATGCATATCGTTCAATGATTTCCACCCTCTGTTAGGTCACCTTATTTTTGGAATGGGTATTAATACGGATCTCTTCCAATTCGTTAGCTAGGTAGTTGGCCTCCAGATTTCTTGATACAGCCTAGTGAGTGGTTCCAGGGCAGTGTTTGCTGCCTGTTTGCTGAAATATGTCAATTGAAATTCCATCAATTCCTGGAATCTTGTTTTTGGGGTTTTTTTTGCCAGTTCCTCCAAAGAATCTTGAACTGCCTCCATACCGTAGGCTCTTGATTATGTGTTGTTTCATGAAATTCTTCTGTGTCAGACAAATCATTTTGGTACAGTGACTCTGTGTACTCATTCCACCTTTTTGTTGTTATTGTTTTGATTTTTTTTCTTTTTTATTTTTTTATTGACATTTTAACAGAAGTTTACAGAGAACTTGTGTTTCCGTTCATTCATTATTGCACATTTTCCTCCCTACCCAACCCAATTCACTTTTCTCTTTAAAAAAATTCTTTCATTACTTCACAGTTTCCTCCCCCCAACCCAGTCCACTATGCTGTGCACCTCTTGTTCTAGCTGTTGTCATGCAAATAATACCTAATCATATATTCCTTTTGAACAGTTCTTTCCCTCATCTGTTTCAATGCAGTGTACATTATTTATCCCCTCTTTTCTTAGTTTCCCTCCAACCCCCATTTCAGTTCTATTTTATAACAGTGGCATTATGCAGTAATTGTCCTTTTGTAACTGAGGTAGTTCACTCAGCATATGTTTTCCAGTGTCACCCATTTTGTAAAATATTTTGAGTTTCAGGGCTACATAGTAGTCCATTGTGTGAATATGCCATAGCTTCTCTATCCATTCATTTGTTGATGGGTACTTGGGTTGTTTCCAACTCTTTGAGATTGTGAACAATGCAGCAATAAACGTAGGTGTGCATATGTCTACTTGGGTGGCAGTTATGGTTTCTTTATGGTATATTCCCTGTAATGGAATTGCTGGGTCAAATGTTGTTTCTATTTCCAACTTTTTTTTTCTTTTTTTTTATTTCCAACTTTTTAAGAAAGCTCCATACTGCCTTTCATAGTAGTTGTAGCATGCCATCTTCTTTTGATGCTTCTCGGGTCATTCAACATTCTGCCTTCACCATCCTTAAGTATTGCACCTTGAGGCTTGAATCTGATTTTTAGTTTCTTTAGCTTAAGAAATGCCACATGAATTGATCCCTTTTGATTTTTCAACTCCAGTTCCTTGCACATTTCATTATAATATTTTTCTTTGTCTTTTGATGCTGCCTTTTGAAATCTTTTGTTCAGCTCCTAATGACTTTTTAAAATAATATTTATTGTGATTTTAATGAACATTTATGGAAAACTTGGATTTTCATTCATTAATTGTTGCACATTTTCCTCTTTGACTTCTCAGTGTTGTAGTGCAACATTCAGAGTCTCCTCTGACGTCCATCTTGGTCTTTTCTTTCTCCTCTGTTTTTGCAGTGACTTTTTGCATTCTTCATAAATGATATTCTTAATATCCTCCCACACCTCATCTAATCTTCACTCAATTATTAAGGCTTCAAGCCTGCTACTGAGATGGTCTTTAAATTCTGGTGGGATAGACTTGGGGTCAAACTTTGGTTCTTGTAGATTTAATTGGATTTTCTTTAGCTTCAGTTTGAATTTGCATTAGCACCTGGACTAGTTTTCACAGCTGATATTGAGCTTCTCCAGCAATTTCTTGCACAGGTGTAGTCAATCTGATTCCTGTGTAGGCCATCCGATGAAGTCCATGTGTATAGTCACCGTTTATGCTTCTCATAAAAGGTGTCTACAGTGAACAGGTCATTGATTGTACAGAATTGTATCATTCTGTCTCCAGCTTCATTTCTGTCACTAAGTCCATGCTTTCTGATACTGATCCTTCTTCCCTGTTCCCAGCTTTTGCTTTCCAATCACCCATTACCATCAAATATCTTGGTTGTATGTTCGAGCGATGTCTGACTGCAAAAGTTGGTAGAAGGTACCTCTTTCCTCCTCTTGGGTCCTGGTTGTTTGTGCATATATTTGAATGATAATGTACTTAAAAGGTTAAAACAGTACATTCATTTACTTTTTTACCTAGTGCATAGGGAATTGCGCTGTTAAGGCAAAAGTGGTGGCTCTCTGGCAGGTAAAATCCATCAGCCTTTCCACAGGAGAAAGATGCTCTTATGAGTTACAGCTTCTGAGAAGCCAACTGCAGGGCAAGCTACGAGTCGATTTCAACTTGAGGGCAATGATAGAGAGAAGGGGAGAAAGAGGAATAAAGAAAGAGACAGACAGACAAGCGTCAAATAGGGAACTCTGGTGGTTTACACAGTTACACCGCTAATCCAAAAACTCGGTGGTTTGTCTCTACCAGCAGTTCCAGGGGGGAAAGATGAACAATCTCCTCGCAGGTCATTTATAGCCTTGAAAACCCAATGCTCTGAGTCGGTTCCCACTCTACAGCAATGAAAATGCCCACATATGCAGCTCTGTCTGGTGATGTAATGTGTGTGGTATATTGAAAGGCTGAGGGTTCAAATCCACCAGCCACTCCTTGGGAGAAAGATAGGCAATTCTTTTGCATAGAGATTTACCATCTCAGAAACCTGATGGAGGATCACCTTGTGTTGGAATGGATTTAACACCAGGTTGGTGATTTGGGGTTTTATATCCAAATGGCCCCCCCTCTGGGTCTGCTGGGAGGTGGCCTCGTCCTTGAATGCTTGGCAGCCTGAAGGCACAGCTCTGATGAGGTCTAGGTGCACGCATGCAGGAAAATGGTCCGAGGCCTCAGCTTCTGGTCTGTCCTTTATTCTTCAGCTTTATTCCCATCTAAGACTTAGAGAGGGCTGGGGTGAAAGAGATCAAGGGCCTGGAGCGCACAAGGGTGACACTCCTTCACTCCAAACATATCCTTCAATACGTGGTTTTAAAGTGACTTAAGGATCTGGAACAGGACGTGAGCAACTGATCCGATGAAGGCAGTTAGAGAAGGGGTAGGAAGCATACAAGGAAAGATATCCTCACAGATAGAAACAACTGCAGAGGGTTCACAGGCAGAAGGGGAGGTGAGGGGAGGAGAGGGGAGAGGAGGGGAGGGGGAGCCAAGACTAGGGAATGAATGGGTAGAGTGACGGAAAAGGGTAGAACAACATTTCATTTTTAAGATAATGACATTATACAATCATAATTATTGTTGAAAGATGAGACATATATGAGTAAATGAAGGAAAACTCATTAAAAATAAAGTCATTTAAGTAAATTTAAAAAAATATTGTCATAAATGTGAAATGCTAGCTAACATGACAGACACTAAGTGAGGAGCAGGTATAATAGCAAAATTCGGCGTAGGAAGGGTTTTACAAAACAAATTTTTTTTATTCATATGATCTGGAAATAATTTGTTGTTGTTGTTGTTATGTGCCAT